>NW_005871248.1:1883292-1887096 GCF_000147115.1 Myotis lucifugus
CACAGAGCCTCCCCCTACACCGGTTGAGCAACCCCTGGAAAAGGGGCAGAGTAGGGCTCTCCACGTGGCGCTGCCCGAGGCCCTGAGGAGTCCGCTGGAGGGTCTGGAGACGCTGCCGCCACCAGCAGAGCCTGCTTGGGGCCACGCTGCCGCCGGGTGGATCCCGATGACCAGGCTTGCTCATTTCATTTACCAGAAGGAAATGTTCTCTGCAGCCTGAGCCTGAACACCCAGGCCCGGAAAGACCGCTTTTTCTCCATAGAAACACTAATTGAATTTAGAGCCAGAGAGGCCTGGCCATCCCGGCCCTGAAAGGCCACCTCCCTGGGAGCGTTTGGGGGCCGTGTCTGTAGCATGTGCCACCGTCCAGTGGACATATGTGGTTGCCTGGGAACGAGGGGAGATTCCCTTCCACACAGAAGCCCTCCACCCGGAGGAACGCTCGCTGACACACACCAGCGAGCCAGACACTCCAGGGAAAGCGCTCAGCAGTGGCTGGCACAGTGGGTGCCCAGCCGCTGGTAGCTTTATTTACCTGGGTTGGGTGTGCACGCTTTCTCCGCTAAACATTCCCCAGTCCCTTACTGTTCTCCCGGGAGGAAATGTCCAGCCCTAACTCCACCCTGGCTGCCTCTTGCAGGCCCTGTACCCTGAATCAAGTCCCTGGGACCTAGTCCATCACCCCCCAGCCTGGCACCCTATCACATTTTCCATCTACCCTGGCTTTTTCGTCAACAAAAATCTGAGATCACTGTCTCTACTTGTGCAGTTGCTTTTAGGTTTTTCCTGATCCATAATTTTCAGTTATTTGGTTCTTTAAACTCTAGGTGCAGTAGATTACAGTTTGTTCCTATTCAAATTTTTTAAATATTTTATTATTTTTAAAATTAAATTTATTAGGGTGACATTGGTTAAGAGGATCATATTGTTCCTATTCAATTTTTGGTGAGCCTGTCAGGAACTTCAGAATCTTAACCCTATCATGCAACCTAGTAGTGCCTTCTCACCTGGAGCCGTTGTAACACCTGTCAGTCTAAGTCATCCGTAAAGCCGGTGTTCTCAAAGGAAGGCCGCTCCTGGGGCCGGGGTGGTGCTCTCCTCGGATTGGTGTTGACTAACCGTCAACCTGCCTTGGGCCAGATGGTCTGTCTCCGTCCAGACTGCTCTAGCAACTCACAGTTTCCATTTTGTCTCAGAGGTGTCCATGGAGACCATCAAAAGGCCTTTCTGAAATCGCATATATCCAATCAGGCGTCTGAACTGGGAAGTCCACCAATGCTACCCCTTCACCCTCCCCAAAAGACAGCAAATGGGATCTGTTTCCTGACTTTTTTGTAGCATTGGACTAATATTCACCCCTTTCTTTCTGAAACAGTGTGGTGGAACCCTGTTGGCCCCGGCGGGTGCAAATCCTGGGCCATCCCTGAAGGTTTGTGTCTCCTTACCCTCTCTGTGCTTCTGTTTCCTAGTCTATAAAACGGGAATAATAGAACCTATCTCACTGTTTGTTTTCACAATGCAGTGAGTTAATACTAGCACACACGTGGCTCATAGTAAACAAACCAAATACCATAGTTATTTTAGGTGCTTACGAAGCAGTAATGATCTAGAATGTTTCAGGGATGACTGAACATGTCTGCAAACCAAGGAGTTTTGAAGTACTGAACCCAGGTGACTCATGGAGACGTCACCCAGTCCAGCTTCCCCGCAAGGGCTCGCCCTGGTCCCCACAGATGATGCTGTTGGCATTCATATAACCCTAACCCATAACCAAGGGCACACGCCCAGTGTCTCGGTGACGGATGGGCCCTGCGTGCACGTCCTTTTAAATTACTCTTCGTGCCTCAGGAGACATTTCTCATCTCTCTAAACCTCTCATTTCCCCTCAGCAGGTGCGTCTCACTGGCCCCTTTGTTACTTTGGTTGCTGCATTTCTGGACTTCTGAATGTTTCACTCGACATTTCTGATTGTTGTTGGTATCACAGTTACATGGCATCAGTATGGGGCTAATGCTGAGGGCCTGGCAGCCACGTGTCCTGGGATCCCAGGCCAGGTCACAGGGACAGGGCAACCCGGGGACAAGATTGCAGAAGAAGGCATTCGTCGTTCCCAGTACACTCTTTATTGCTTCTGCTAAATGGTGTTAAATCCGTGTCTGGTGGCTGCAGCTGCACTGTGTGTAGCTTCTATTTTAGGAGAGGAGCAAACACTTACACAATGTTTTCTGTATGTAATAAATGGTCATTGTGAAAAATTAGTAAGCTTTCTGTGAAAAATACAAAGGAGAAAATAAGAAACTCCCTCTATCTCCTATTTCCATCATTCAAACTTTTTCACTGTTACTGTTTTGGTACCAAAACACTTTGGTCTTTTTATTTTTTAAAAATCTTTTTTGTTGGAAGTATTACACATGTGCCCCTTTCCCCCATTGACCCCTTCCAGTCCGCCCCATGGTCTTTTTCTTTTTAACATAAAAACATGTTTTTGTTTATTTATGTACAAAAATACCATCATACTAGATACTGGATTTTTATCACTTAACAAGAAATGAACATTTTCAACATTTTCCAGGCTCCAACATCATTTTAAATGATTGCATAGGATTCCGTCCTGTGGCTAGTACCTTACTTCAACTGAAACTATTATTTGACGCATTTTCTCCAATTTTTCACTATTATAATATGCTCTGCCTTGAACACCTTACAGGTGTATCATCTACACTAATAAAAGAGAAACATGGTAATTAGCGTACGACCGCTACCCTTCCCATTGGCTAATCAGCATATCCTTATGCAAATTAACTGTCAGCCAAGATGGCGACTGGCAGCCATGCACTGAAGCGAGCAGGGAGGCTTGCTTGCTCCAGTGACGGCGAACTCCAACGTTCCCCACCTGCCGCTGCCGGCCTCTTAGCTGCAACTCTAAGCAACTATGTACTATGTTGCAAATAAGAAGCTAAACAAAACCCCAGAAACCGGATTTCATTCAGCCGGGCTTCAGCCAGCCGGACCACAACATTGTATCGATGTTTTCAGCAGCGAGGCCTCAGAGCTAAAGCTGGCCCAGAATAAAAAAAAAAAGAAAGAAAGAAAAAAAGGAGCGGTTGGGAGCTTCAGTCACTCGCTTCCAGAAAACAGCCCTCAGCCCCTCACCCAGACTGGCCAGGCACCCCAGTGGGGACCCCCACCCTGATCCAGGACACCCTTCAGGGCACACCAGCCAGCCCCTACCCATGCACCAGGCCTCTATCCTATATAGTAAAAGGGTAATATGCCTCCCAGCACCGGGATCAGCGTGACAGGGGGCAGCACCCAAACCCCCTGATCGCCCTGCGGGCAGCGCCCAAACCCCCTGATCAGCCCTGCTCTGTGCCTGATAGGGGGGAGCTTCCCAATCCCCTGATTGCCCTGTGGCTCTGTGTGTGACAGGGTGCGGAGCCCCAAACCCCGCCCCCCACGGGCCCTGCTCTGTGTGTGACAGGGTAGAGCCATAACCTCTCCATCGGCCCTGCCCTGAGTGTGACAGTGGCAGCGCCCCAACCCCCTGATCGGCCCTGCTCTGTGGGTGATAGAGGGTGGCGCCCCAACCCCCCTCCACGGGCCTTGCTCTGTGTGTGACAGGGTAGAGCCATAACCTCCCCATTGGCCCTGCCCTGAGTGTGACAGGGTGCAGCGCCCCAACCCCCTGATCTGCCCTGCTCTGTGCGTGACAGGGGGTGGTGCCCCAACTCCCCTATCAGCCCTACTCTGTGCATGACAGGGGGTGGCACCGCAACCTCCCCATCGACCCTGCCTTGAGTGTGA
>NW_005871248.1:1887616-1933395 GCF_000147115.1 Myotis lucifugus
CAGAGAGGAAGAGAGAGGGAGAGAGACATAGAAACATCAATAATGAGAGAGAATCATTGATTGGCTGCCTCCGACATGCCCCCTACTGGGGATTGAGCCTGCAACCCAGGCATATGCCCTGACCTGGAATCGAACAGTGACCTTCTGGTTTATTGGTTGATGCTCAACCACTGAGCCATGCTGGCTGGGCCCTTTCAGGTGTATCTTGATCCACGGTCTTGACCACAGTGACATGTTGGTGCTGGTGTGTCAGTGGCCTGGCCTGGTGCAGGGCAGGCTGCGCTTTGCTTCCTTGTCCGGCACCTACGTGTGTGAGCATTCGCCGAGGGTGTGCAAGCAAGGAAGAGGACAGACACGGTTACTACGCAGATGTCTCATCACTTCCTTTACTGATGTTTTCCAAATTAGTAATTTTCTTCTCAATATTGAACTATGATTTTCATTTCTTGGCTGATTTTCAAAACAAGATGACACAATCTCTCTGTTTTTTGTTATAGCTTTAACGAGAGGGAATTCAGACACCATACAGCTCATCCATTTCACCTGTGCAGGTTAGTGAGTTTTAGGACGTTCCGAGTTGTACCGCCATCACCACAATAGGTAAAAGAACATTCACCACTCCATAAAGCAGCCCTGAGCCCTTTATCACTTCCAGGCCTACCCAGTCTCTGCAACACGGACCGACTTCTGTCCGTCTGTCTCCTCTGGGCTTGCTGATTGACCTCAGCGTGGGAAGAACAGGCTTCCTCTCCCCCATGGGCAATGCTCTCAGGGTCCCCACAGACCCCGCTCCTGACTCCTCACCCTTCGGAGGCTGCTTCGTTTCGTTTGTCTCCCTGCCTGGTTCTTAGCTTTCTTGTTTGTTCTTCCTTCTTATTCATGGAGGAGTCACTTCCGGCTCTGTCACCCGCCCTCTCTGCATGTGATGGCCAGCCATCCTCTCTCCTCCTCCGTGGCTCCTTCCCAGGGATCACACCTCTTCCCCACTGCTTCCCCAGCTGCTTCTGAGAGCGGCACCTTCCTGCGTTTCTCTCTGGTTTCCTTTCTCTCGGGGGTTCGCGGCATTTTCTGTCTTCAGGTCACTTTGCGGTCCCTCAGATGTCCATCGGTCCCTCTCGTCTGAGTCGTTCTCGTCTGCCCTGCCATCCGCTTTGATGGATCAAACACCTCCCATCACAAAGGCGACCGCTCCGTCTGAGCTTTCTCTAATTTCCTCCCGAAAAGGCTCACTACTTTTCATCCTCTGCCCTGCGTTCCCTAGGCCCACATTTCTGTTATTCTGTTTCCTCCTCGTATTTTGAACTTCAAATAGGGAAGCAGTCACTCAAGTGCAGACCCTTTTATTTCGGTCGTCTTCCCGGCTGCCACACCCGCTCCTGGCAGAGCACAGCTCGCCCTGGGCCTTCGGTGGTTGCAGGAGAGGACGGTGCCCGCTCAGGAAACAGGTGTGCACCCGAGTCTGTGCACATTGTGAGTCCGTAAATCAGCTCAAATGGAGAGATTTTCAGGTGAGCTCTGATTAAAGGCACTCCGTGGTGGGTTCTCTCTCGGCTGTTGGCAAAGGAGGGGTGTCACAGTCGAATTTCAAATTTCGTACCCCGGGTGCGTGAGACCCACCTTCCGCGCCTACATCCTTTCATCTTCCTGGCCAGCCCCCAGCGAATGTGGCTGAGGCCAGTGAGCACTTAGAGTCCGTGCCCTAGTGGGCAATCTACATAGCACTTCTCAGTATTGCTTTGTTCTTATGTCCTGATGCAATAAGCAGCAGGGGACTTCTCCAGCAGTGCCTCTTATCATTTAATTAACTCTTCAGTGGAACGTTCGCATCTTTTACTACCTCTACCAATTCTGTGCGTATGAATTTAATATTCGATTTTGCTTGTGTCATGCTTCTCAGGATCTCAAATCAGATGCAACATTTTAAATTAATCGAATTGCTTCATACTGAGCAAGGCTTTGGATGACTGGGCCTTGTTTTCCTTCTGAATTATTTGGCACCAATGACATTCTGAAGAGCGATATTTCTCTCGCCTTTGTGAATAGCATGGGACCTTCAGCTGTCGTGTTGGGGACGGATCACTTGCCTCTCTTCAGTTCAGTCACATGTGTTCACACTGACAAGTAGGCTCCCACCCGGTGCCTGGCGTGCTGGGCGCCCCCACCTAAAGGACGCGTCAAACCTGCTGCTCTCGAGAGGCTGGGAAGCGCATTGGAGGAGAAGACGCCCCACGCAGTTCGCTCCGCCAGCATCCAGACCTGGGGGTGATTAAGCAGAAAACCCAAGATGGGGGAGGCTGAACAGCCTTACACAGATGGCGACGGCTCATCCGTCTCGGCTCAGCCTTTAAGTGAGCTTTAAGTTCTTCCTCCCCAAACACGAGCCACCCCACCCCCCACCCCCACTTCAGTCTCCACAGAAAGTGGGCGGCTCAGCCCTAGCTGGTTTGGCTCAGTGGATAGAGCCTGTGGACTGAAGGGTCGTGAGTTGAATTCCAGTCAAGGGCATGCACCTTGGTTGCAGGCTTGATCCCTAGTCCCAGAGGCAACCAACCAATGTGTCTCTCTCACATTGATGTTTCTCTCTCTCTCTCTCCCTCCCTTCCACTCTCTCTAAAAAAAAATTCAATGGAAGAATATCCTTGGGTGAAGATTAACAAAAAGAAAAAGAATGGGTGGTTCAGATCACAGAGGCAGGAGACAGTAGTGAGAAAAAGACAAAGACACAGAGAGAAGCGATCATCTTCTGCACACAACAAAGGCAGACATCCTCAGTATGTGATCCGTGCATGCCTACAGCCTGCAAATGCTGCTGTCAGTGCTCGCTCTCCTGCAGTCCGCCACAGTGCCCAGAGGCTCATGGTCTTTGCCTGCTACTCTCGCTCCCTCCTTCACACGACTGACTGTTATCTGGCCTTGCCAGTCATATATCACCTAGTGTCATTATTCTTGTACTTACCTTTTAAAAAACACGCTCCATCGCCCCAAATAAACAGCAAGACAATTACTTGTACAAATGGGTAGTATTTTAGGTGGAAAAGCCCTTTTGTTAGAATTTTCCCTGGATAAATTTTCACCTTGCACCCTTCCTGACGATTTCCTTGTGCAATCTCAACCTTACAACATGGGGGGGGGGGTGGCGCGGGAAGGGGGGGAGGGAGGGGGAGGGCCACATGAGGGCTGTGTCTTAGATCTGCCTGGTCTTTCATTATTGCATTAGCAAAGGGCGCCCAGGGCTTCCGCCAAGGCGCTCATGTGGGCGTGAGCTTCGTGCTCCACATGTCAGGTTTGGTTTTTCTTTTTTTTTTTTTTTTAAATATATTTTATTGATTTTTTTACAGAGAGGAAGGGAGAGAGACAGAGAGTCAGAAACATCGATGAGAGAGAAACATCGATCAGCCGCCTCCTGCACATCTCCTACTGGGGATGTGCCCGCAACCCAGGTATATGCCCTTGACCGGAATCGAACCCGGGACCCTTCAGTCCGCAGGCCGACGCTCTATCCACTGAGCCAAACCGGTTTCGGCAGGTTTGGTTTTTCTTTGCTGAGGAATAACATTCACAGCCCCCAAGGCCTGATTTTAATTACAAGGCGTTCCCGGAGTTCTGACAACAGTTCAATCTGTGGCCGTCCCGCTGGCATCTGCCACGACGCACACGGCTCCCCACGTGGCTGTCTGCCAGCCAGGCTCAGGACTCACGGCGGGCGGCTCCTTTCCTGGTACATAGAGCACGTCTGAGCCAGAGCCTGGAAGGCGTATGGTCACCCTGACTTGGAATATTGAGGACAAGATGAGGCAGAGGACAGTGTGGTGACAGGGGTGCTGGGGACTTCCCCGCAGGGCCTCCTCGGTGGGGGCGGTGCTCCCCGAGCCGGGCGGGGACAGGACAAGACTTGTTATCAGTTCTTTCTGCCAAAGAGCTCTACTCACGCTGTCCTGGACCTGAGACCTCAACCTCCAGGCGTGGCCCCAGCTCTGTAACGACATGTAATCTCTGCTGTTTGTCCATCTCTCCACACATGCCGCCCTCACCGTGCATGTGCGGGACCTACAGCCGTGGATTCCATCAGCTGCAAACACGACTCCCTGTTGGTGGGTGGCTGAGGACTCAGGGTTCTGCTTTGCTTCCGCAGTTGGGACAGTCACATCGGCTCGGATGGGTGGTGCAGGTGGGGGCCGCCTGTGTCTGAGGCCGCTGGTTGGCTGGAGCAGGGGTCAGCTGGAGCAGGTGTGTGGATATCCTGGTCCAGGCAATGCAGGCAGTTTCATCTGCGGCCACCCGCTGCCTTTCGTGTGGTGCTTCCACTGAAGTCCTTTTCCTCAGATAAATGAAGATGTCCTGAAACTGTTCCTGGCCATTTTCTCTCTCCCCGGACTTTGGAAGCCATCTCACCGTGTCCTTTAACCTCCACCTGTCCCATCACTGCCACCAAAGACCACACTGAGACCGAGCACAATTAGAAAAACCCAAGGTGCTGCCGGGGCAGGGGAAGCAGACACCTCCGTATGTGCACCAGGTCTCCATCTCGGCTCCCTGGCATCTGGGTGGATCACTGCTGGGGGGGTCTTGTATTTGGCAGTCATTTGCTGGGACAGAGGGGGGAACTGCTTATGGGGGGACCAGGATGCTGCCAAATACATGACCCCAACAGTGATCTGCCCCTTCCTCCCCGAAGTCCCAGACTCTTACAGCGGGAATTGTGGAGCTAAAAACAGGGTGTTTGGGTAATGAATGCAGCCTGTCTGCTCCCTTCTCCAGGCTGAATTATTCCAATCCCATCAGCAGTTTTCCATAAGCTGTGTCTGCCAGGATCTCCCTCATCTGTGCACACGGAGGATTAGTCGTCTAGAGTCCTCCCTCTGGTGCTCGGCGTCCAGAGCTGAGCCCACGCTTATACCGAGCACAGAGTCAGCGCTGAGGCCCTGGGGGAGCGGCGTGGGTCCTTGTAGAGGGAGCATGTGTCGGGATGCATTCAGGCCGTGGTTCTCAGACAAAACATGCTCATCGCATGGCACAGACGGGACACGAGGTCACGCACTGTTTGCGGGCGACTGAAATCGACAGGCCCTTCTGTGGAGAGCGGCTCCCAGGTGGCTGAGTGATATGGGCTGCGGGAGGTGCAGCAAGTAAACAAAGCTTGACCAGGTGCATGTAATTGAGTAGATTCGAAACCCATGAGAACGTTGTAAACATCTTGACCACGCCCTTACTTTGCCTCATGGAATCTGGCTATAGAACAAAGACGTGGCTTGCAGGCCATGGCACTGTCTCTCTAATCAGAGGGCAGCGTCCCACCTAGCCCCAGCTTTATTCTCTTGTCTGTCTTTTCTAATCCTTCACTGCCCCCCCTCATGTTCACCCATGGCCGTACTGGCGCTGCACACCCTTCCTTATCAGCAGCTGAATCATCTCACTCAGATGTCACATCTCACCCTGAATCCACCATCTTGGTCCACAAGGACAGGTGCCAGCAACTGGATTTCCCATCCCTGTGAAATACTTTCTTCTCACTGGCCCAGGAGCTTTCCCGAATCACCTTCTCAGTGCGAGGTCTGTGCTAGGCACTTGCAGGGCAAAGGGTTCCTGTCATTGAGAAGCTTCTGCTCTTATGTGGGACACAGGCCAGTAGACAGGTGTGAGGTGCAGGTAGGCAGGTGTGAGGTGCAGGTAGGCAGGTGTGATGGTCGGGTAGACCGAGGCGGCGTGCTAATGGGAGAGGGAACGAACAGAGCCTTGGGGACACCTTGCTTTATTGCGAGGCGGCGTGCTAATGGGAGAGGGAACGAACAGAGCCTTGGGGACACCTGGCTTTATCAAAGGCATTGAATGGATGGAAGAGCAGTGACTGAAGCTGAGCCGTCCAGCCTATGACTGTTAGAAAGGGGAGACTTCTAGGAAAGCTCTGCTTTCTCAGATGGGCCATGAACACGTCATCTGTCTGCTGCTCTCTGATCCTCTAGCCGGGCGTGTCAGGGACCGACACTGTGCCGGGAGCCATGGCCGCTTGCCGAGACAGTCGGTGCTGAAATACAGCCTGCCCCCCCAGGGGCCTGCAGCAGCAGGGACGTCCCACAGCTTGTAGGGACCAGGCCCTGGTTCCCCCGTACCCTGGTTAGTACGCAGTTCTGGGAGCAAATGTGATACGGCAGAGGCCTGCATTTGAATGGTGTCCCTCTCGCTTATTTTCCTAGAGCTGCTGTGGATTGACTGGAAAACTCCCCGTCTCAACACCCACGAAACACAGTTACCAGAACCAGGAATAGAAAGACACCCACGGCTTTTTAAGCAGGTCAGCGGGGTGACTGAAAGCCCCAACTTCCCTCAGACACACTATCGGGACACTGGGACGGCAGAGCAATTAGAGACACAGTTGCTACTGAGGAAAAAAAAGTAGCAAATGCTGCTAGATTTAAATTTTTCTTGTTTGTTAAATTGGACTCTGGCCAAGTTATAAAACTGAAGATTTAGATTTTAGAAGGAAATGCAACAGCCTGCTGGTTCCAGAGTGACAGCAGGTCTCGCAGAAACCAATGTTGTTATGCAACACTGACGGAGGGCAAAGAGTCCCTTAGGCGAATCTGTGCCCTGCACTCTGCTCAGATACAACCGGGGTGAGATCTGAAAGCTTCCTGGCGTTGTTATTGTCATCACCACAGCACATGTGCCCCTGGGTCCACTCCCCCATTGAGACAGAACTTGGTGGGGTCGTCCTGTATGCTCCCAGAGACCCCTAAGTATTTCCCTCCAGGATAAAACATCTTTAGCTAAAATTGCTGATAGTGAGATTGCAGGTGACCAGTTCTGTTCGCGTCTCCCCATGGGTGGAGCAAATCTCATCTCTGCGGGGACCTGCATGACCAATGGAGCCACTGCTGTGCCCAGAAAAGGCAGGTGTCTGCTTCAGTGAAGAGTTTGCTTGGACACATGGGGACTGCACCGGGGGGCGGCAGGGGGGCACCCACCAAGGAGACTCACAGGGGAGGGTCCTGAGCCTGGACGGTCAGTTGGACGTAGCTGGACCATCAGCCCAGCAGCATGGCTTCCTCTGCAAATGAGCTTTGCTTACCTGTGCGGTGTGGTGCTGTGTTGTGTAGCAGCGGCTCACCTGTGCCATGTGGTGCTGTGTCCTGTTCACCCGGGTGGCTGTTTGCTCAGTTCTGAAACCAGGGATGTTAGCTAATTTGACAAACCACAGGTCGGGAGCTGCCTGGGGCGGTGCTGTGAGAAATGATTCCACCACGGCTCACAGATTCAGGCCTGATCACAGCCGGCCTGAACCTGGAGCAGCAGTGCAGCTGCGATGTGTTTGCTAAGACCCTGCACCGAGGACGCAGCCCAGAGAAACACGGGTGTTGCTGGTTTGGAGCTGCGGGCAGCAAGTTTTGTGTTGTCATTACACAGCTGAATATTCTGGGGCAATTCTCTTAACAGGGACGTCTCACCAGTCTCATGGTTTGCTGTGTAGGTGCTTGTGTGCATGTGTGTGAGTGTGGCCATAGTAAGTGTGTATAGGTGACTGTGTGTGAGCATGTGTGTGCATACATGTGTGAATGTGTGGGTTCATGTGCTCCCAGGTGAATGTGTGTGTAGGTGAGTGCAAGTGTGCACACATAGGTGTGTGTGTGGGGTGTGTGTAGGTGAGTATGTGCATGTAGGCGAGTGCACTGAAATAGCTGAGTCTGTAATGTTTAGTGAGAAGAGAGGTGAAAGCCAGTTGACAGAGCAGGTGGCAGGAGGGTGGGTCAGTGGTGGAGTCTAACCAGCGAGTGACATGATTTGGGGGAGTTCTGAGGCCTCTCTGACAGCCAGTTGACAGAGCAGGTGGCAGGAGGGTGGGTCAGTGGTGGAGTCTAACCAGCGAGTGACATGATTTGGGGGAGTTCTGAGGCCTCTCTGACAGCGAGTCCCTCACCTCAAATGAAGGGAGGTGGACGGGGCTGTGCTGCCTGAACCTGTTGGAAACTCGGACTCAGGGCCCGCCCCCACCCCACCCCCTTTACAAGATGCCTGGGATCCATCCTAGAGAAAGTTCCAGAAGCTGTACCCCCCCCCCCCCATGTCTGCCTCTCCTGCTCTGCATTTATTGGATTCTATGAAAAGAACAGAGGCTCTTAAGAGGCTATAAAGGGACTGGCTGAGCAAGCGAGCATCGCGCCAACGTTAACGTTGGCTCACCTAGCGATTGCTGGGGGCCAGTGCAGGTGGGGGCGGCGGGGCGTCCGGGCTGCTTCTGGGCCGAGAGAGCAAGGCAGCTGTTAAACAGCCATTATTAAAGGTGAACTTTCATAAACCTGCCGTGACAGAAACACATTAAAGAACAAAGCTCATCAACTCCTACGTCCTGCATGTTCTTGTTCTCTTTGCTGGTGCGGTCACTGTGTCGGTCTGAAACTGGCCCAGGTGGGGGTTCACTCCACAGAGGTCAGCAGATGTGACAAGTCAGCCCCTGCTGATGGCGGGGGCCTCACCTGCGGCCGCCCATCTACCTGTCCACCTGCCTGTCCACCCACCCTCCCTCCGGCCTGCGTGCCTCCCTCCCCCGGGAACCTGCTGGGCGCCCTGCTTCCCCCTGGCTTTCCACAGGGCCAGGCTCAGCTGGGCAGAGCCCCAGAAAGCTTGGTCAGTGGGAGGTTTAGCGCCTCAGGCCATCTGCACATCTGGCTGCCACCAGGAGGCCACTTACTATCCCCACCCCAGAGGGGAGGCAGCTCCTCAGCAATAACGTTCACGGCTGTGAACGGGGCAGCAGCTGTCGCTGCTCTGCTCCGCTCCACCCCAGACATGCAGTTGGGCAGGACCGGCCTCCGTGGTCTCTCCCTGCCCTGTGCACCTGGGTGGGGCGTGTCTTCCAGGGACCCAGCGCCTGGCCCAGCGCTCAGTGAATGTGTGAACTGGACGCTTGGTCCTCACAGGGTGGCTGCCTCGTCTAGGATTGAGACCATCCACAGAGAAGGGGAGAGGCAGCTGCCCCCACTCACCTCGATCTGGTCCTCCACCTGGTGGGTGCTCACAGCCCTCTCCGCAAGGTTGAACGGGCATGTCAGGTGATCGCCAGGGTGGGGCTCCCTGAGGCCCCAGTCCCGGGTCTAAGGTGGCAGGAGCCACAGCCTCCACCCTCCAGTGGCCTAAGCTCCTGTCTGCCCTAGGCTTGCTGGGGGCAGGGCTCCAGAGGGTGAGCGCTTCCGTCCGTCTGCTGAGGCGGCTAAAACTCACCAGGCTCCCATGGAGGCTCACATGCTCTGTGCTGCAGCGACAGCCTGAGCCCCAGTTGCCCTCTGGGTGTGTGTGCATGTGTACATGTGTGCGCATGTGTGCGCATGTGCACATGAGGTGGGAAAGAGGCTTACTCCTGCCTCCTCTCTGCTGGTGTGTCCCAGAGGGTCTGGAGCCGTGTCCGGGGTGCTGTTTGTCTCTGCGGCTGAGACACAGGACAGCAGTGTCCTGCCCGGGGTGAAACAGCTCCACCCAGTCCTATCAGTGGGTCACAAAACTGAAAACAGAAGACACTCCGAGGACCGGCTGCCCCACCCCAAAGCGCTGGGACCTGCTCTCCTGCTCGGGCTCCTTCCCGGCTCCCGGCCTGCGTTTGAGCCAGGAGCACAGGCAGCATTGCTGGCGTTTGCCTGAGCCCCTCAGGAACAGGGGCTTCTCCAGAGACACGCCCAGAACAGGGACAAGGACACCCTGGGGTTGGGCCAGGTGCCTGGAAATTGTCACAGTGAGACCCACACTTGGCCTCCAAGAATGGCACTGGAGCCACCAGGCCTGCCACGTCCTCCCCCAAGTGTGGAAGAAAGGAAATGACCTTCATGCAAAGTGGAGGGATTCTCTGGATGAGGACGGTCTGGAAGTCCCACAGTCACACCTGGGGAGGGGAGAGTTCTGCATGGTGTCCGGGGGCACGATGCTCACAAATGCGACAGCCTGAGCAGCTTGGGGAAGGAGCCTCACAGGCTCTTAGGTGGGAGAGCAGCCTGGTCACGGTCCCTCGTGCAACCGCCCTGCCACCTCGCGAGGCCACACACTCCTGGTCTCTGGTGTCCTCCACTGTAGCCAACGTCTGGCAGGGTTCACAGAGGAGGACACCAAGGGGCTGCCTCAAAGGAAGTGAGAAGGTTCACCCCAGAACCCGCCGGTCGTGCTGACCGGGTCAGCCCAGAGGTCTGGGGACAACGGGATTTGAGGACAGGCCACCCTATGACCCGATGTCTGGCTGCCAAGTGTGCACAACGAACCCCATTCCACAACTTGCCAGTGAGGGCTGCAGTGCTGCCCTCTGCTTCCGTAGGTTCTCACATCTAGTTTCACAAACCAAATAATCAGAAACCAGTGACCTTCCACATTCTTCGTGCTTTGCTGCACAAAATGTCCCCATAACGGAGACCCTCAGCCATGGTTGCCTGACAACAAACTCCCAGGGCTGGGACCTCCCGGCACCTCCCGGCACACCGAGTCCCCTGCTCTACAAGCTGGGACAGGGACAGGGACAGGCTCGGGGTGGCGGGCGCCCCCTGAGGTACGGAGGATAGCCCGCTTGCAGCTACAACACACCAGACAGAAGAGCTTATAAAAAGGGCTTTTATTAAATGGAGGAGACACCTGTTCGGTGGGTCAGATATGAAATATACAAAACTTTACATCAGATCAGAGGAGCAAGAGCGGACGCCGGACTGTGCTGGAACCTGGTCCCGGAAACATAGGGACACAAGTTTCAGGGACCCGGATGTCGCTCAGAAACGAGCCCTGAGGGTCACAGAGGCAGCCCAGGCCTGTCCACATGTGAACACAGCCTCTCAGAAACCCCTGCACATCTGGTAACTTCAGTGTGAAACGCCAGGTTCTTGCCACGTCTGTCTCGTCAGAGCCCCACCTTCGCCCTGAATGGTATGCCGTGGGATTTAAAGGAAAACGCCCTCCAGGCCCCTATACACGGCAGGAACCACAGTCCTGTGCGGCCGAGCTCCACAGATCTTTGGCATGGCCCATGCTTCGTCACGGTCACAAAAAAAGTAGACTTTCCGGTAGTAAAACTTCTCAAAACACCCATTTCTGCAAAATAATGTTTCTGTATGTGGAGCTTTGCGAATAGACACGTCTTCCTGGAGAGAAGGAAACCCCATGTGAGGGCCAGCAGAGGATGTCGAGGTGTCACAGGAGGGGAGGTGACGTGTGCGTCCACCCTGGGGAGCCGTGCAGGTCACATGAGGTCGAGCTCCGCCTCCAGCGCAGCGGCCATCTCGTCCGCCTCCGAGCTGCTCCCCTCCTCGTCCTCACAGCTGGACTCCCTGCTGGACTCGCTGGCCGCGTCGTCGTCGTTCAGCTTCCTCTTGTGGCCCCTGAAAGAGAAGCACTTGCTGTGAGATGCTCCCACACAGCACCTGTCCGTCTGCCAGGGGCTTGCAAATGCCAAGGGGCTTCCAGTCTCAAAATGGGAGCAAACCACAGTTCTGAGGTGGAGGACACAGGCAGGGGCACCGACCCAGGACCACAACACAGGCTCCCTCTGCTTCCTTCATGCGCATTTCAAAGGACCTCGATGTGGTTGGACAACAGAAGAAACAACTACAACAAAAGACCCACTGCCGGCGAACAGTAAACAGGCTCAACCCCAGAGAACATAAAGGACGTAAAGAAAAGCGGCAGAGTGAGAGGCCCGTGCTCCCTGTCAGCTCCAAGGCCTTGGCTGCTGTGGAGCAAACCGGCTGGAACAGGACTCAGGACAGGCCAGCACCTGCCCGGTAGGAGCTCAGGCGAGAGCGGGGCCTCGTCACTCTGGGTGGCTTCAGGCCTCAATCGGCCCACACGGAGTGGGTGCAGTTGCAGACGGGTGGATGGTAGGCAGGCAGGCCAGGTGCTGGGCCAGGACGAGTGACGCGCTGTCCAGCCCACCTTGGAGCTGCCACCTCTCTTCCTAACACATGGCGGGCGCTATGCACAGCCATGGGGCCCTGGACTACCTTCCACCTAAGAGCCGGGACGAAGTGCTCTCCACAGGGCTCCGGACGGTGTTGGCTCTGATTATACAAAGAGCCACACACACGGCAGGCCACCAGGCCCCAGGGAAGATGGGCGAGTCTTACAGACTCGACAGAGGCCATCCCAGGTGGCACCCTGGCAGCCCACTGTTTCCTCAGGCAGCTGTCAAAACGACTTGGATAAACAATAAACTGCAACCACACCGGCACATTACATAACCAGCCAACGTCATCACCCTTCTTTTTAAAAATTTTCATTTTTTGCTATCTTCACCCGAGGATATTTTTTCCATTGATTTTTAGAGAGAAGGGAGGGAGGGCGGGAGAGAGAGATTGGTTGTCTCCCATACTCGCCAACCACTGAGAAACACCGGCGAGGGCGCTATCACCCTTGTTGTGGCCCTGCAGACCACTCAGCTCCCTGACGAACCTGCAGACTTGAAGAGGATGCGGTGAGACGTGAACAGCGCATGGCTCTCCCTGAGGCCTTGCAGGCCGAGGTCCCACTGCGCTGAGACAGACATTCAACCACAGCTTGAAAACGGTACCCGAGGAACCCACCTTGTCCTGACTTTACCCCGACACGGGACCGCACAGCGCAGCTCGTGTCACAGGCCCGAAAGGTCTCCTGAACAGACTGCTCAGATGGTGATTACCTGTGACAGGTACGGTACAGAGCTAGGCAAACACAGCATGTGTGCAAGAACAGCATACATGTAACACAACAATGTAACATGTTTCAATCACACACAACACGTAACTATATGCAGCATACATGTGCCGTGTAAGCAAACACATACTGCAGCAGCTCCAGTCTGCAACTACAACTGCTGATGTTAGAAAAACCTTGTAATTTATTTACGAAACAGAAGAAACACTACCAGCAAGGTCAGAAGGCCTTTGCCGAGGGCTCTGCACCTGCAGAATAAAGAACATGCCCTGGGTGGATGAGGATCCAGGCATCTGTCCCCATCACAGATCTCGTTCGAGGTCCTGGCCCGCCCACCTGCGGCGGGGACATGGGACCCATGAGGTAACTCTATAGTGTGACGCGTGGCCACGTGGTCTGTCTCCCGTCTCTGGGAAGCCACGTCTGGGGCAGAGGAAGGACCACCTGAATCTGACTGGCAGGCTCTGCTCCCGAGGTGGCACTGGGCAGCGTGTTTGCGTCTGTGAATTTTGGATCCTGGTCGATTCCACCTGCCCACACCTGAGTCTGTGCCTTTTGATCACATGATCTCCATCGATCCATCTCCAAGTCTGCTAATCCTTCTGCAGGTTCAAATCAACGCTGGGGCCCTCTGGTGGATTTCCATTTAGGTGTTAAACTTTTCAATTGCAGCGCTCCTGTCTGACAGCGTCTGCTAGATGAGGCCTTGTCAGTAATTCATTCCGTCTGAAGACTCGGTCTGTGACCGCCGACACCTGCTTGCCTGTGGCTGTCTTCCTGTGTGGGTCAGACTCTGCTGTCTCTATATAATGTTTTTGCTAGAAAGTGGACATTTTAGTTCCCATGTTGTAGCAGCCCTGGGTCCTGTTCTCCCCTCCCCGCAGGCTGGTTACTGTTGCTGTTTAGTGACTGGCTGGACTGTTTTGGTGAAGTCGCTGTCCCCAAAGTGTGGGCTCTCTGGGCTCAGCCTCGGGCATGGGCACAGCCCTTAGAAAGACAAAGGCAGAAAAACAATGACACCACTTTTTATCTGTCGCGATGAGCAGGTGTGGACAATGAGCACAGCCACTTGTTCTGAGGGGAGTCTGATTGGCACCACCTTCCACAGAGGACAACCGTCAGCAGCTACAGGTTAAAAGTGCAAACACCTTTCGACCGGCAATTCTGCTTTCAGAGATCCACCGAGTGATGCGCTCAAGTGCATGGGGCAGGCCCCACAGCACTGCTTGTGGCAGAAGAGACTGGACACAGTGCAACTGTGTCCACAGATGTGATGAATGCCCAGGGGTGCACCGAAGACGGCAGGGCAGGGCAGGAGCAGGCACGACGGTGCGTAACCACGGCTCCAGTGGGGGAGCGAGTGAGAACTTCACTGAGGAAGTGCTGTGTTTCCTCCATTTTAGAGATGACAAACCCCCAGTGTATTAAAGCGAACCTTCCAGGTCAATCAACCACCTGGAACACCTTCCACACCTGTGTCCACATGGAAACATGGGGTCGGTGCTCAACGGAGGTGGGTGGGCTGGACGCGTGCCAGGAATTCAGCCCCTGAAGATGGGGCAGTTTTCCTTGTGCTCCACCGACCGGATGGGACGGCCACGGCGCCAAGACTGACATTTCCTGGCACTCGGAGAACAGTCTTTGGTGAGGGGAACGGCTGTGACTACTGTCCACAGGTCACGATGGAAACTTCTCCTTCCCACCCTTCTGACCGGACGTCTTCACTCAGCCGCCGACTCTATAAAGAATCGGAAGGAAGTCTTACGTGACCTTCAGGTCACCCTGAAGCCACACCTCCAGGCAAAGGCCAGTGCAGCGCCCACTGGAAAAGCTCTGGTTTGGGCAAATGCTTTCCAAATGCACCGACTTATCTCAGGGACTGACCTCCGGGAGCCGAAGCCCGGCTGCCGTGCGCACAGAACAGGCATGTGGTGGCTGTTGATCTGAAGGAGGAACGAGTCAGTTCTTGGCAGAGAAGCAAAAACACACCCCTTTCTACTTCCGAGAAAACACACTGTCAAGCTCAGTGGCATTCAGATTCCTCAGAACAGCTTGGCCCGCGGGATTAGCACAATGTACTGCCAACCGCACGTGTGGCATCAGCATGGGCCGTGCCATCGCACGGGGAAGTCGTCACGAACCGAAACAATCCACATGCAAACAACAAAAACTCCAACAGCACTATTTACTGAATTTCAAATGAAACACAGTGTGCTCAGCTCAGCGGCACTCGGCCCAGTTGGAGTGCCCATGTCCACTTCCGCCCCAAAGGACAGAGCCTGCAGGCCGCGCCAGTCCTCTCCGGGTCTTTGAGAAAACACTTTGTTCCTCTCTTTCCCAGAGAGAAGACAGCGCCAGGTTAAAAACTGCTAACCGGAGCACGTGCCACAGATCGATGAGATGACACCTCACGTTGGGACACCACTCGGCAAGGCCCCGTCCTCATGCCCCTTCCCCAGAAACGCAGGGGATGCTCGCAGAAATGGAGACGCAGCGAGCAGAGTGACTGTGTGCGGCTCGTCACCCAGCACAGATTTATCACGTCAGCTGGGCAGCTCGGCCTCAGAGCCGCTCAGCTCAGAGTGGCCACCTCGAGGGAGGTGTGCGTGTGCTTGAGAAACTGCTGAAGCTGGAACAGGGACAATCTGCCCCCACCTGTGGCTGTCACTCACCTGGGCACACACAGCTTAGGGGTCAGACCTGAAGGGCGTGAAGGGACTCAGCCAATAAAAGGCCTGCAGAATCAAATTCAGTTCTGGGTGAGCTGGTGGGATAGTGGGGGCGCCATGAAAAACAGGAACTGTCACCACGTGTCAACCGTGCCATGGGCCCAGGCCCGCTACCTGCATAGCAAGGTGCTCCTGCCAGGGCTCGGGGGAGGCTGCTGCGGTTGACACACGGGGCCCGGCGCCCTCCAGGTGAGACCAAGACGGAGGGGCGGGCTGCCTGGTTCACACTGTAAATGCAGCAGCATGTGGGAGAGACACGGCCCCTCCTGAAGGACAAACAGCTGCCTGAGCAACAACCGAAACCATAAAGTCTGGATAAAAACCACATCTTCACGATGTAACCCTTAGAAATGTTCACATGTAAAGAAGCTGTGTCCGCGCTGTTTCAGAAAGAGGAGTGACCCTGGCCTCTCAGGACCACGCAGCACCTTCGGGTCCCCGGCCCCCGACTGCTACGGGTGACAACGATCCAGCCATCTGGTCTGTGAGCCCCGTGGAGACCTGCCTGTGGTTGTGGAGTGAGCATCATGTCTGAGCAGAAGGTGCCGCCACTCCCGGGGACAGCGTGGGGGCCTGGGCCCTGTTCCTGCCGAGCCCTCCCCTAGGGCCGCCCTCCTTCTCATCCAACCCTCACTCTCACCCACCCTCCCCGGGCCCACCCTCACCTGGGCCCCCGGGCCTCCGCTGCACTCCTCTCGCTGGGTGACTTCGACTGGAGTGTGTGCCCCCTCTGGGCTGCTGGGGCCTTGGGCTCCCTGGGCTGAGGTGCCCCATCCTGCTCCTCCTCCTGCTCCTCCGGCTTCTTCTTCTCGCTGTCGCTGTCATCGCTGCCTTCTCCTAGGATGTCGTCCACCTGCCAAAGGGCCAGGAGTCAGCTTACAGATCAGCTCGCTAAAGAACCGCGCGGGTCCCTCCGGGGAATGCATTACCAAGCAGACACACTTTCAGCACACCCTGGGGCCACGTGTTCCACGTTACTTTACGCTCCCATGCTGGGCCCTGGGGTGAGCTTGGTCCAGTACCAGTGCTGAGGAACGTGGCGAGGCTCATGGGGGGGGGGGGGTATGGGGCACAGCCTGAGGGTCACTTTTGGGTGCATGACTCTGACAGGGACCTCACATCTAGCGCACTAACGGACTTTATGGTGAATGACTGGGTGTCCAGACTGCAGAGTCAGTGGAATATGTGCCTGTTTTTTTCCAAGAGACCTCAGGTTGAACCGTTTATGGACTTGCTGCGTGAGGGTGATGAGAGCAAACAGTCTCCGGCTGGCAGGGCTGGCCCCTGAGTGACTCGCCGACACCAGCACAGGCAGCGGGGAGAGAGGCCAGAGGCCGATGTCTGCAGCGTTCACACCGCTCCGCCATCACGCCAAAGGCCAGGGCAGGGGGCTCAGCACACAGAGCAGGCGAGGGCAGAGCCAGGCACCCCCGAACTGCACTGTTGGCACCATTGGTGCCAGTAACCAAGGGGGCTGTTGGCTCACCTCCCAGCTCAGCTCTGCTCCCACGCACATGGACCTGGCTGCTTCCAGTCATGCAGGGGTGGGGAACCCTTTTCTGCCAAGGGCCATCCGGATGTTTATAGCATCATTCATGGGCCATACAAAATTATCAGCTTAAAAATTAGCTGCTATAGTTGGTCAAACATTTAACTAACTCACCCCTAATGCCTTGGCAGGCCCAGAACAAGTGGTTTTGTGGGGCCTTATACGGCCTGAAGGCCAGACGCTCCCCACCCCTGCTGAGTAACAAAAAGCCACTGGGATAGGACTGACCTGCTTGACCCTGGGAATGACCTGTGAGCGTCTCCCAGTCCTGTAACTGGAAGACAGGAGTAACAAGCGCAGATTCTAGCCAGCGCTCTGCTCTCCGGTGACGACTGGGACACTGCCATGGGCTCAACAAGTCTGCACCGGGACCGTTTTCTCGGTCCTAAGTTAACCCTCGACAGAAAAGTGTGTGCCCTCTGCACTGAGCCTGCCTCGCCGTGATTCCAACGGAGCCCTGAACCAGGGAGGATCCCTGGCGCTCTCTCCTCACACGGTTGTGTGCGCTCCTTCCCTCCCACCCCACACCTGATCTGAGGTCAGGAGGCATTCTGAGGGGCCCAGGAGCTTCTCTGAATGACGTAGGACAATGGGCTGCAGGGCTTGCAGGGACACCAAGTAAAGCACCCCAGAGGGGTCAGGAAGCTAAAAAATCTGATTAAAGAGAGAGTTCCCAACACAGAGCAGCCTCGACCAGGAACCAGCTCGCATCAACGTCAACACCTTCTGGCTCTCACCTCCCGCTTCTGACAGATGGACTGCAGACCCAGAAACAACAGCGGAGCCCCCAGACCCACTGACGTTGCTACACACAGTGGAGGCTTTGCTTGCAGGTTCTTAAGCATCACCCACGGTGCCACTTGCGGACTCACCGGAGACGTCACTGACACTTACCCTCCTGGTATATTTAATGGGTATATTTACTCTGTTTTGATAAGCAAACCTCCTATGAGAATTCTGTATCCTGAGAAGAGCCATCATTTGGGCAAAGGATCATGAATGCATTATGAACAATCCCAAACTATGACGCAACTGGAACGAGGCCATGAGTGTGTGGCATCCCACCATCCCCAAAGCTGCTGGGGAAACCCGCTCATCTCCGAAATCTAAGGCCAGTGGAAGATGTGCTGTTTTATTCAGAGTTAATGACAGCCCAGCATTCTGGCAGCGCAGGGAAGCAGCTCTTCGAGGAGTTCCCAGGTACGCCAGCCCCGCACCCAGCAGGGCTGTGTGGTGTGACGCTGTCAGGCTGAAATCACCCCCTGGGGTCCCCAGGACCTCGAGAAGGCCCAGAGCCAATAATACTGGTGAAGCTGCACACAGACAGACTCTGGCCCATGCTGGCCTCTTGGGGCCATGTGGCCACCTCAAGACACTTCAATGGGCTCATCCCAAACTGCCCTTTAACTCACCAGATAGCAAATCTATGTATCACTTTCTCTAAGGACACGTATTAACACATGCAGACAGGACCAGAGGCACGAGGTCACGGTGCTCACAGGAAGAAACAAGTTCAGCAAGTGCCCATCCTATAAAATACAGGCCCTGGTCTCAGGACAGCAGAAGGCCCTCTGCTGAGCTGGAAGGGCTGTCTCTGCACAGCATGGGGCCAGGCACCTCCTGCTGTCAAGCCCCAGAAACACCGATGACACCACTGGCCCTTGTTTGGCAAAAAGCTCTTTTTCTGAGTGAAGCACTATACACAATTCCTGGTTATACACACAGTATAACCACTTGGCACCAAAATGACTAATAGAAAATCACACTACACATGCATATACTTTATAATTTTTAAACAAGCAAGTAGAGATCTGTCTCAGACCTGGGTTTGCAAGGTCGTGGCTCTAAAATGCTGGTGTGCTGCCAGGTGCACTATGAGGACAAGAGTCTAAAACAGCTCTGGCGTCAGAAGGAAGTGGGCACGGAAATAATGGGACCGGGCTGCTGGGGCTGGAAGAGGCATCTGAGCTCCGCACCCGGGCTCTGGAGACACCAGATGTGCTGTTGAGTTCACAGCAGGCGAGTACACTGCAATCTCCTCAACATGATCCCAGCCTGTCTAAGAGCCCCCTCTGGTGGACTAACAGTACAACAAGCTGAGTCATGGCAGAGGTGAGCACTTCAGGACAATGCACAGGTGTGAGCGCAGGTGAGCATGGGGACCTCTGGACAATGCACAGGTGAGCACAGGGACCTCAGAGCAATGCACAGGTGAGCACGGGGACCTCAGAGCAATGCACAGGTGAGCACGGGGACCTCAGGACATGGCACAGGCGAGCAAGCTCATGTTCACAGTCACACTTCCCAGGATCATCCATTTACTGAAACGAATAGAGTGCCACCAGGTAACTATACAAAACCATGCCAGGTGACCTGGGTAGATGCCTAGAACTTAACTGTATTTGCCATGAATGTTTTGCAGTCAACATAAGGAATTCATGCAAAAGACATTGTGTTATTCAACTAACAGGTCACTGGCGGCTAAATCAGGATGGAATGCGCCCGCAGTGGTGAAGCTGAAGCAACAGGTTTCCTGAATCACCTCCAAGAACAGAATCTTATCTGAAAAAGGACCCTGGCAATAGGGGGGACACAATGGCTCTGATCCCGGCTTCCACCTGCTCCAACCTGTCCTCCCCTAATGACCAGTGCTGGGGAGCAGTGTCACTGCCTCTGGGTCAGGACGCGCCTCGCCGTCTGCGTGCAGAGCGGGTAGTTCGTGTTTGTGCGCCCCCCCCCCACCCGCCCCCAATCTCACAGGACTGTCGTGATGCCTCTCCCATCTGAGGCGCCCAGTGTGTGATGCAGGAGGTGGCCAGCAGACCTCAGGCTGCACCTTTATGGCCAGCACTTGCCGATATGACGCAACACCTACAACTTGGGGGGGGGGGGGGCGTTTCTCTGAAACGCCCCGAGTGCTGGGTGTTCAGGAAAGGAGTGCAAACCCCCAGGAGGCTGACTCGTGGTGACAAATAGCAGACACGCCCCTTGGATGGTGAGAGGGTCTTCTGACACCCTGGAGTCTCACGCGTGTCCCCTCCCAGGGAACAGACTCTGAAGGATGGGCCCCTCTGATGGGGCCACTGCTGCCATCGATCCAGGGTGACCAGAGAGCCAGGAGCAGCTCTGCCCTCACTGCCCCTGCACAAGAGCCACCTGTCCCTTCAGTGGGTGCCAGCTGGGGCACGGCCATCATGTTTGACGAAATTTTAAGGAAGAGCAGAGGCGGCTCCCTGGGGCCTTCCCTGTGGATGCAGCCTGGGGACAGCAGCCCGAACAGCACCGCCTGCCACTCCCAGCACGCGCACGCCCCCACTTTTCCCAGCCCTCGCGCCATGCCGCGGGGGAGGATGAGGCCACGCCCAGGCTCCCCAGGACCGAGGAGCCCCAGAAGAGGAGTGTCAGCTCCCACTCAGTGAGGAAGCGCGGACCACACCCCCACTTCCCAGGTCACCTGCCGCCCACAGCACTGGCGTGGTTTCTTGGTGGAGATGAAAGAGAACCCCCAGTCTCCTGACACACCCTCTATCCTCACTCCCGTGCTCTCTGGGAGAGTCCAGGATGTCTCTCGCCTTCAATTCCTCCTGTTCCCAACAGCAACGTTTAAAGTTTTAAGGCTAATTTTTATTTCTGTAAGAAAGATTAGGTTTCAGAGAGTCATATATAACACTTTTATTTGACATTAAAATTTCAATCCCTTTGATGTGAAACAAACAAGAGTTAAAAATGTTGTCACTGCCTGACAAACTGGGCAGTGTGTCTGCACGTCACAGCAGTGAGGTCACCCGGGACTGACCGGGGGGATGGACAGGTGGCCAGGAGGAGAGCAGCGAGGGTCCCAGGTGTCCTTCTAAGTGGACAACATGCCTGTGGAAGGGACATCTAGACCTGGGCTTAGAGAAGTAGAGTTGAGGAAATTTTTTTTTTAATCCTCACCTAAGGACTTTTTCCCACTGATTTTCAGAGAGAGTGGAAGAGAGAGGGAAAGACAGAGAGAAATATCGATGTGAGAGAAAGACATAGATTGGTTGCCTCCTGCAACCCTGACCAGGGCCCGGCCAGGGAGGAGCCTGCAACCAAAATACGTGCCCCTGACCGGAATCGAACCCGGTACCCTTTGGTCCACAGGCTGACGCTCTATCCACTGAGCCAAACCGGCTAGGGTGAGGAAATTCTTTTAAAGAAAACATCTTCATGAAACAGCTTGTGTATAGACTCAATGTTCTCAAAGGAATTGGGCCTGTACAAAAGGGGTTTAATGGTCACAAAAAAACTATCTCTGAGGATGGTAATCGGAGGCTCTAGTGAGGTTCTATACCAGTGGTTCTCAACCTTCTGGCCCTTTAAATACAGTTCCTCATGTTGTGACCCAACCATAAAATTATTTTCGTTGCTACTTCATAACTGTAAGGTTGCTACTGTTATGAATCGTAATGTAAATATCTGATATGCAGGATGGTCTTAGGTGACCCCTGTGAAAGGGTCGTTCGACCGCCAAAGGGGTCACGACCCACAGGTTGTTCTATACGGAATAGACCATTTACATTTTCCTACTGTTGTTGAATTTCCTACTGTTGTTGAAAATAAACTGAAACTCTGTATTCCTCCTCAGCACTCTGACCAGCACTCCCAATGAAACCGAGTGATCTGCCAGGCGGTGAGCACTGAGGCCAGTGATCTGTCTCAGCGTCTGCCCCACCCAGGGGTGTGCTGGGAGTCAATTGCTGCTCTGTTTACTGGAGATGTGTGACGTGGTTCTCACATCGGCTCTTCAGACAAGCCAGCCCAAGGAAGATGCTGTGCTAACAATGTACAAACGGAGACCCCGATGGGCATGACCCTTCCCCCAAGGGGCCTGGCCCATGACAGGGTGTGGGGCATAAGGGCCAGGGGAGGACCCCAGGCCATGTGGGACCAAGGACAGGCTGACGTGAGAGCTGTGGTTTTTAGAGATGAACCAGGAGACAGACAATACTGATTTACATGGCTGTTAGGCAGCATCCCTGGCCTTCACCTGCTTGATGCCAGGAGCACCCCTTATCAATGACAAGCCCAGACGCTGTCAGGTTCCCTGGGTGAGGGAGGGTTTGGGAGGGCCCACTGATGGAATCACAAACCGATGGAATCACAAACCCGAGTTAGTGTACTTATTGCTGAATGTTGCCGACACACTGATACATCGCTCAATACTGTTGCCCATTTCGTTTCCTAGAAACAAAGTGCTAGTCCCAACCCACAGGTAGGACGCTGGGCCCCAGTGGAGCCGGCTGAGGGCACGGGCCTTGGCACGCCGAGGGTCTCACCTCTTTGTCCATACTCTCTAAATCCTCCTTACACAGAGTGTACAGCGGCATGGTCTCTGACATGCTGGGCTGTCGCTTTCTTCTAGAAGGACCAGGCTGTTCTCCATCGGGATTATCTGGCAGCTCTTCACCAAACATCTGCTGCTGATGAGGCTGAACAGCTCTGAAATGAACATTTTAGGTCCCACATGAGGGAAGGCACTTTTCCAGCACTGAATCAGATTCCTGACTCGGGACAGGTAAGTATACACACACACACACACACACACACACACGCACAAGCACAAACACACAGAGACCATCCTAGTTATGGAACATGCTGCCTCATCTGCTCGAGGCTGCTGGTTTCCTCCTGTGAAGGCCAACACCCACGGCCACCCCAGAGCATCCCTGGGCTTCACTGGAGCATCCCTGGGCTTCACTGGTCTTAGAACAAAGGGCAAATAGGAAGAGTGACGATGAAAAACTTCCTAGAGACCAGCAGGAGCTGTTATTTATCCTCAAAATAAGGTTGAGCAAGCTATAAGATTTAAAAAAAAACTAACAACAGGAAATGTATGGTGAAGAAACAGATGCCACCTGTCCACAGAGAACAGGAAAAGGTACCGTGAATTCTGTATCCAAAGTTGGGTTAAACTATTAATATTAATACAATAAACCAACCAGCAAAGACCAAGAGGCTCCGCCCAAGAGCTGACACCACGCTCATGTCAGAGATGTCACACTACGTCACAATTAGTTCTGTCTAAAACGGTTTCTGAAGCTTCCCCCTACACACACTCGTCTCAACGGTCAGATCTCACGGACACTCGCACACCTGTCACGGCCGTGGGAATTTCAGGGGCTCGTGAAAGCTGCTGTTACTCTCCTCTGGGCACTGTTTCTGGAGTCAGCTGCTCTGTGGGGCCTGGAACCGGACACCACAGGTCCAATCACTGGGACACTGACATTGAGGTAAAACCTCATTCTTTTGAAGAAAAATAGGGTATTAAGTCTAAACCACAAAATCAAAAAGCAGCAATTGTATTAGGCTAATCAAATATTATCTAAGGAAGGGAAGATTTTTTTAAACCTGGAAATATAAAGGACAACCTAAAGAATGCTGATCGTGGCTTTTTCAAGTCAGACTAAGCTGACCCTTGAATAACACGGGTGTGACCTGTTCGGGTTCAGCTATGCTCAGACTTCCTTCAATGAACACCTGCTGTATCTGATCTGAGTTGGGAATCGTGGATGCAGAGGGGCCGACTGTGTGCACTGATCTGGGCTATTCTATAGACGGGACTGAGCACCTCTGGACTTTGGTATCAGCCCTGGAACCGATCCCCTGTAGGTACCCAGGGACAATTATGTTCTGGGGAGTCAAAAGTTACATGTGAATTTTCAACTGTGCAGGTCGGCGCCCAATCCCCACCATGGTTCAAGAGTCAGCTGCCCACCCACCAACTCGAGTGCTTGATATTTATTCTCTGATGTAGACACCAGGCCACACTTCAGTTCATACCCACTTACTGTCAGTTCCAAACACCCAGAGCTCCAACATGAATATGGAAAAGCAGCAAACGAATCTTTTTACTAAAAATAAAGATATAGCCTCCCTTCAGAAAAATGGTTCCAGAGTTTTAACAAAAACTCAAAAGGTTGAGAACAAGCACAGGGAAGAAAGGTTGAGAACAAGCCCCGCTGGTTCTGACTGGTCCCTGAATTCCAGTGTGTGACCAGGCATGACCTACACACCCCCAAGCCCCTCATCTGCCTCAACCCTCGGACTCTGTGGACCACACACTAGACCAGCCGTGGGCAACGGCCTGCGGGCCGGATCCGGCCCGTTTGAAATGAATAAAACTAAAAAAAAAAAAAAAAGACCGTACCCTTTTATGTAATGATGTTTACTTTGAATTTATATTAGTTCACACAAACACTCCATCCATGCTTTTGTTCCGGCCCTCTGGTCCAGTTTAAGAACCCATTGTGGCCCTTGAGTCAAAAAGTTTGCCCACCCCTGCACTAGACCTAAAACCTCTTAAGGTGAAAGGTAAGGGGAAACCTCAGGACCTGGGATGAGGCAGAGCTGATAAGTTGACACCAGAAGCATAACTCATGAAAGGAAAACCGACAAATAACCTCATCAAAGTAGGCACTTGTGTTCTGCCAACAACTGTAAGACGGCGGGAACAGGGCCAGAGTGTGACAGTCTCTGCAGCCACAGAAGTGACGAAGGGCTTGTAACCAACTCTGAAACTTGGCGGCAATCCAATCAGAAACCAGCAAGAGAGCGAGCTGCTCTTGCCGAGGGCGCACGGAGGCTCCACACACCGACCTCAAGGAAATGCCAGTAAAACGAGGAACACGCCTCATGCTGGGCGACGCTGAGAAGGGAGAAGCAATGTCACTGCTGAGCACCCAACCCGGCAGCTACAGCCCAGTCACTCCGGAGAAACACGGGGCACACCCTGACGTCCACATGGGTGATGGTCACCAGGAAGCAGGGCCCAGCAGGAGGGCACAGTGACGGCACAGAAGACTCGGAATCCCAGGGATGGCGACTGGATCTGTGGCAGCTGGGGTGGGTGGGGACATGCCTATGGCTACATGCACCCCCGGGAGGGCCTGGGGAAAGGGGCACCCGTGTATGCACTATGTCCCTGTCCCCATCTTGGCTGTGAGGTTGGGCTGCAGTTTGCAAGATGCTACCGTTGGTGTCAGCTGGATCTTTCTGTATTATTTCCTACAACTGTGTGGGATTCTGTAACTGTCTTAAAAGAAAACCTTGTCCTAGCTGGTTTGGCTCAGTGGAGAGAGCGCCGGCCTGTGGACTGAAGAGTCCGGGTTCGATTCCGGTCAAGGGCATATGTTCGATTCCGGTCAAGGGCACATGCCTGGGTTGTGGGCTTGATCCCCAGTGGGGGGCGTGCAGGAGGCAGCCTATCAATGGTTCTCTCTCATCAGTGATGTTTCTATCTCTCCTTCTCTCTTCCTCTCTGAAATCAATAAACATATTTAAAAAAAGAGAGAAAACCTTTAATTTAAAAAAATCAAACGTTCACAAGGAACCACACACAGTAATGATGGATAAATAAAAAGGAATTCAGAATTTCAGAGGATTTGCAATGCCGAGAACTTGGGGTTCCTCCTGGTCCTGGTGTCTCCACACCCCCAGACTAGGACCTCTCACCATCTCTAAGCTTCGCCCATCACATGGCAACTCTTATTGGCCCTGGCCTCAGCACAAGGCGAGCTGTGCACTGTGTACTGTGCTGGCTGCGATGGAGGCTGACTGCGTGGACCGCTCTCACTCCCATTCCCACACAGACCTCGTGGGTGAGAGGGAAGGTTCTCACACACGCTGCCAGCAGCCAGGAGAGTGCTACCTACACCAGTGATGGCGAACCTATGACACGTGTGTCAGAGGTGACACATGAACTCATTTTTTTGGTTGATTTTTCTTTGTTAAATGGCATTTAAATATGTAAAATAAATATCAAAAATATAAGTCTTTGTTTTACTATGGTTGCAAATATCAAAAAATTTCTATATGTGACACGGCACCAGAGTTAAGTTAGGGTTTTTCAAAATGCTGACACGCCGAGCTCAAAAGGTTCGCCATCACTGACCTACACTCACCCAAACCTGACTCCACCTTCCTGGATGGAGCAGCCTCTGAGCCCAGAACCAACACATCTCAGGGAGAATTACAGACACTCAGTTCTCAGGGCCTCCAGGGAGATGAGGTCCAGGTGCCTTAGGGTTCTGGGCACAGAACAGGCGTGTCACCATTCTTGGGCTCCCTCTCTCACAGCCCTCAACACACAGGAACTACAGTGGTACCTGAGCACTAGGACCAGTAGGAGCCAAGAGCTGGCGAGTGCCCAGAGAGGGGGGTGGCACGGGCTCGAGGTCCACAGCCCTCAGTTTCCGGACGTGGCAGTCTGCACACCTTGCATCTGAGGTGCTAACCAGACAGGGATGAGCTCTAGGTGCCAGGCAGTCACGCATGGACAGGCCCAGATACTCACCCGCCAGGACTCCATTCTCTCTCCTTATCTAGACCACCCCCCAAGGTGCCATGGCATCCCCACTGGGTCCAGGGGATGCCCACATGGGACCACCACTCAGCCACTCTTGGGCTCAGCCACCATGGCCACTGGGCTCTAGCTGTCCCACCACAACAGCAGCCAAGTCCACACAGAGGGTCACCCCTCCCTGTTCTTGTGAAAGTGGGAAGAAATCAGCGCATCAGTGACTTCCTGAAGGAACGCTGTCCTTGACCTGGCCCCGCCCCGTCTGCTGCTCAGGAAGCCTCTGCTGGTACAGCCCTTTCTCAACCACCTCCCTGCCCGTGACCGAGGCTGGGAGGGGCAGAAACACATAGCTGAGGTGTACCCAGCACTCCGCCTGGGTCTCCTCTTGAATGGAGAGCCTCAGAAAGGAGGGCAGCCTCGCCACTTAAGAACGATTCAGCAATAAAAACACACACACCACACTCTATGTGGTAGTGGATAAACACAGGCCCATCCCGAACACCAGAAAGTCCATGCACATCAGAACCTAAGCAAGAAACCACCCCCCTCTGAGCCTCTCGGGGACAGTAAATTACAGAGCTGGAACCACACTTAGTTTTTGCAGGATAACCTGAATGAGAGTTACTGTGAAATACCGAAGAAGCCTTTCTGCCTCGGGTACACGTCCTCCAGAAGGCGGAGGTGAAGTCCATCACCGCTTTAGCGGAACCTCTAATTGAGCAGCAACCGTCTACCTGCTGCTCTGGTGACAGAGGATGCCAAACATTTGCTCACCTGGGTGCTAAGGAAAGGCTATCCTTTAAAAAATATATACCTGAAGTAATATTGGTCACCACAGAATTTCTAAAGAGAGGGTGGAATACAGACAAAATCCATGGTGAGAAATATTTCAAGGAAGGTCTGAGAGTGAACACTACACATAGACGTTTGAGCCCTAAGTGCTGACGACAAAGGAGAACACCCAGCCCTCCATGTGTCCACAAAGGGTGAGGGATGCAGTCCAGCCGGGAAGAACCAGTCCTCCTTCATTTCAACGGCAGCAACTACAGGAAGCTTTTCTAACTCAATGAACACAAAAAAGGCAAAAATTCACAAAAAACCAGGAGGAAAAAAAGGGTAAGTTAAGGCTGCAAAGGGCAGCTCGCTTAAGTGAGTCGAGATGAGAGAAGGCAACAGCCTGGTGACATGGCAGATGTGACCTGACACCTGCACCTGCTGGTGGGACCGCAAGTCCCAGCAAACTTGGCCAATCACTGACACCATTTATTAAAGGGACGCACGACCTTTCCTGGATATTATCATGACTGGAGGTCACAGGAACACAAGCCGCAGCATAGAGGTCAAATGTAACTCCATAACTGGTGGAATTTAATAGTGATGATGCTTTTAGTTAAACCAATCATCAAACAAAAGCCCAACCCAGAGCGTCTGTCCACTCACACCTGGGGCCCCTCACCTGGCCTTTAGGAGTGGCTCTATGTCCACTCTGAGTGGCTCAGTCGGGCTCTGAAGTGTCACCATGTCCAGGGGAAGGCCAGAGGGAGGCATCAATGGCCACTCCCAGCATGGACAGCTGCTGGGGGAAGGGGGAGGGGCGCGGAGCTTTCCAGAAGGAGAGGGGACATGATGCAGGGCCACACGTCTACCACAATGCCACACCATTGGCAGCTCTTTAAAACACCAACCTCAGACCCCTCATTTAAATCTCAGACACTGTCCCAAGATTGTTTACACAGTGGGGTGTATGGTCCTCAAACTCAGGATCCTGTCAGCACAGAGGAAATGGAGGGCGCACCTGAGACTCAGAGGGACGGTTCGCTCCGCAAGTACCCCCCCGCCTAGGGAAGCGCCGGTGCGGGTCCACTTGGGCGTCTCTCCTACATGTCCTGCTCACACCAGCGCCATCTCCAGCCCATCTGGGCTGTGTGGAAGTGGGCAGGCGGCCAGGGAGGCTGTGCTGCTGAGCTGGGGCGGCATAGCCCAGCATAGGCCCAAAGCTGCCCTTTTCCCTCACGGCAACTGTCTGTCCTCTGGAAGGGACAGACCGGGTGGGCCTGAGGCAGTCAGGGTCAGGCCCAGCACCCCCGGCCCATCATCTGCTGGGATATGGCCAACGGCCCATGTGAGGTCAGCAAATGAAATGGCTCATGGAGGGCGGCACCAAGCCAGCGTGAGCGAGCCAGTGCACGTCAGCTGACACAAGACAAAAAGTATGCAGAGAGGTCCGAAGTGGAAGTGGGGGAGGCTTTCCCACACCAGCAGTCAGAGCCCTCAGCAGGCAGCCAAGTCCAACTCAGAACCGGACGCACCCAGCCCACCCAAGGGAAGCCCTGCCAGCAGGTGTGCTCTGCAGTGCGGCAGACATACCTGAAGGAGGAGTGTCCCGTGTGGATCTGCAGGGAGCCGGGGGGCCCGGGGCTGGTAGTGCCCTTCCGGATGAGCTTGCCCGTGCTGGCGTCATAGATCCGGACGTCAGGGCCGGGCTGGGCCTTGGGGTGCACGGGTGTCGGATGGAACAAGGCAGCTGGCAGCGCACCCTGCCTGTCGGGAAAGGCTGCGGGACTGTCCTCCCTGCGGGTGAGAAAAGGCCATGAGATGGAGCCAGGCCTCACCGGGGGATGCAAGACGCCCTACACAGGCCCGCGAACTGGTCTCCCTCCATCTGATGCTCAGAGCCTTGCGGATGAAGACGTGGACACCACTCATCTTAACTTCTAGGGCAGAGCCCTGGGCAGGACATCACACAGCACCGGGCAGAGGTGTGCCCACCATGGACCTCAGTGCAGGCTGCATTTGTTGTTTCCCTCATGTCCGTCCCAGGATTTTCCCTCTAAATACAACATTCAAACTCTTTAAGAATAGGGAGCATTTTTCAAACCTTTATGGAAAGAAACACAACAAAAACCAGGCTCTCTTACATATTCCTCGCCACGGCTGAGACTCTCCCAATGACTCTACAGCAGTTGTGTGGCTTATATAACTTCTAGCAGTCGTGAAAGAAACACGCAAACTAGATTCCCCACTGACAGCCCTACTGCACAGTCACAGGAAAAAACCTGTACTTCTTCCCTAGGCAGTAATGGTCACCTTTTCCAGATAACCTGTTCGTGATGGAGCCTGGAGGAGCCACAGTGGGGCAGGCAGGGCACAGGTGAGAGGGCTGAGAAGCCACGCACTGAACACTGGGGATGCCGTGTGGGGCTGCGAGCAGCGAGGCTGGCGGCCAGGAGTGGGCTCTCGAGGAGATGGGGCCGAGACTGCTGGCAGCTCACCTCTGCACTTTGCCGTAGTCCTCGCTCAGCGGGAAGAGCTGCTCCTCCACCTTGTCCCACCGCTCTAGGCAGCTCCACAGCCAGTCGGGGTTCACCACGTGCAACTGTCCGCATGCCTGGGCCTGCCGCACCTTCTCTGTGCCTACAAGAGGGGAGCAATGGCCCAGATATTCAGGGACCCAGTACAGAGCCTAAGGCATGCACCCAGGACAAGCCCACATGCATACCTAGGCCCAAGATGGGCAGACAGAACCAGTCCAAATAGAATTTAGCCATTATGTAATTACCAGAAAGATGCTTCTGAAAATTCCACATGAAACAGGAGCCCTGCTAGTTTCAAAAAATGACTGCAGAGGCCAATGTAGATGCATTCTACTCCATGAACTCCCTCGGTTGTCCTTGCCCCAACCCCAGGGCAGGACCCAGGGAGGCCTAGCGGCTGGCTGGCCACTTACCTGCCTTGGCAGCAATCAGGTGGGTGGCCCTGTCAGGGGCGTCAGGGTCTAACACCAGCTGGGTGAGGATCTTGGCTCCGAGGGCCGTGGCATGGTAATGCTCCCGCGTCTTTTCCACCGGGAAGTTGGTGGGGTACAGCCCACTGAAGATTATGGCCACGTCCGCCAGTACTCGGCTCTTGAGCTCAGGGACGATCTTCCGTATGTCGGGTGCCTCCTGGGTCTCCCCGCGCAAGTAGCGGTCATACCTGGCGTAGTAGTCGGAGTGCACGCGGGCGAGGATCTCCTCCAGGTGGACCAGGTGGTCATCGCCATCATCGTCCTCCTCCTCCTCGTTCTCCTCCTCCTCCACGCTCTGGTCCAGGGACTCGCCCACTGTGATGCCTGACTGTTCACTGTTCTGGGACTCCGTCTCGGCCTCCTTCTTGTCAGCAGAGCCACCCGCCAGCCCACAGAAGCCGTCTCGCTCGCCCTCCTCCTGCAGGTCAGGTTGGACTCCGGGCACAGGCTCTCCGCAGTGATTCGGCCGTGTGGGCCTCTCCCCGCCCGGGCCAGGGGCCCCACCCTGCTGCATGGCTCTCCTGGTGTCCTGCGCAGCCTTAGGCTTCTTCTGGCTCTTCTTCTCCCCACTTTCGCCATCAGAGGTGGTGGAGGACTGACCCTCCGACTCACTGCTGCTCTCACTGTCACTGGATAAGTCAAAGTCCAGGTCACTGCCTGCTGTGCCCTGAGTGGGCTGCTTCTCCACTGAGGTCCGACCCTGCTGCTGAACACACACTGGGGGCCCCCTACCGTCCACCAAAGGGGCTCGGGCAGCAGGTGAGGCGCAGTCCCCGTTGAGTTCCCTCATGGGCTTCCCAAGGCCGTTACTCTGCTCGACTGCAGAAACCGGCCTTCCCTCCTCAGGGTCCTTAATGGACGGAGCTTGATCTGCGATGTCAGCACCTTTGGGAGGATAATTCACTGCAGGTGCACACAAAACGAGAGGTTACCATGATTTCCAAGAAATGGGAAAACGCAGGACGCATCCGCTATACCCTGCTTCAGACAGGCCATCGAGCTGCCCACTGCAGGGACCCTGCTGGGTCCCACTTTCTCCCAGCCCAGACCTCTCAGTCCTATTTTAGTGGCTGCAGCAATAATTGCATACCTCAAAACATTTTATTTAATCCTACTCAACTGGAAAAATGTTCAAATTGTACGATTAAGAAACAGAAACAAAATATCATGCCTTTTAGAATAACATAAACACAACGGCCTCTGTAATACAGAAATACAAACAAGCAGCAACAAAGTGAGTCCTGAATTCAGAGCAGTCACAAGGCAGGTGAGAGGCGGAGGAGACAGTGAAGCAAATGCTAATACTTCTCTGAGGACTAGAAGGGAGTTGCCCACCTTTCTTTCTCGCCGGAGGCTCCCGGGACCCTGGGGGAGCATTGATGTCCCCTGTGCCCTGGAAGTAGACGTATTTCTTTACGGTGATCAGATTGGGGGCGAACTTCCAGACATCTTCTCGGTCATCAATAATGCAAACCATTGAGTCTCCACAAGGAAAGAGATTTCTGGAAGTAAAAATGTATCAGAACTACTAGCATGATTTACAAAAAGAATCATCAAAAAGAGAGTGACAACTATTCTCACACGGAACCACTAGACAGCAGACTAATGCAAAACAGATGCAAGGTACACGAAGGGCTTTTGTTTAGCTTGTGTTTAAACTGTTTCCAGAGAAGGTAACATTAAAACAGTCCCAGTTCCCTACACTGTCTCTGCTACTTCTCAAGGCAGGAGTCAGCACTCTCCTTAGAAGACCAGAGAGGAAGGAGAAAGTTCCAGTCCTAACAAAGCCTCAGGACAAACCTAAGTCAGTGGCCATGTCCCAGTACAACTTCATTTACAAACACAGGTTATCTGCCTACCGGCCAGAGTCTGCTCCCACCTGTTCCCAGGTAAGGGCTTTCAGAGAGAGAGGCAGGAAGGCTCAGTCTTGTTCAAACTCAGCTGTTTGAAAAAGCTGTTCCCTGAAGTTCCCAAAAGGTGACTTGTATTCCCCAAAGCTACTAGTGTGTGTGGGGTGAGCAGAAATATTAACAAGGGTCTAAAGGCCATCCCTGGGTGCAGGCATGCTCTGCTACCTCACGTGGTCTCCTTAAACTTCATTTTTGTCCACACCCCTGAGATTCAGAGAGCTGGCTCATAGCACTCAATACTCAAATGATGACTGCTTCTTGCCTATCTTCAAGATCAGGGGATAAACCCAGGAAAGATGCCTACCACTGTTCAGGTTCTCTACTGCTAATCCTATCTAATGCTAATCCTATCTAATAAAAGAGCCGTACGGCCGCTACCCTTCCCATTGGCTAATCAGGGCGATATGCAAATTAACTGCCAGCCAAGACGGCAGCCGGCAGCCAGGCAGCTTGAAGGGAACAGGGAGGTTTGCTTGCTCCAGTGACGGCGGACTCCAACGTTCCTCGCCTGACTTGCCGGCCTCTCAGCTGCAACTCTAAGCAACTATGCTGCAAATATAGAAGCTAAACAAAACCCCAGAAACCTGCTTTAGTCAGCCGGGCTTCAGCCAGCTGGACCGCAACATTGTATCAAATACAGAAGGTAAACAAAGGCCCGAAACCTGCTTTCAGCAGTGGAGGCCTCAGAGCTAAAGCTGGCCTAGAATTAAAAAAAAAAAAAAAAAAAAAAAAAAAGGAGCAGTTGGGAGCTTCAGTCACCCGCCAGCCTGAAAACGGCCCTCAGCCCCTCACCCAGACTGGCCAGGCACCCCAGTGGGGACCCCCACCCTGATCCAGGACACCCTTCAGGGCAAACCAGCCAGCCCCCACCCGTGCACCAGGCCTCTATTCTATATAGTAAAAGGGTAATATGCCTCCCAGCACCGGGATCAGTGGAGCCGCAAGGCCTCCCGGCACCGGGATCAGCGTGACAGGGGGCAGCGCCCAAACCCCCTGATCGCCCTGCGGCTCTGTGTGTGACAGGGGGTGGGGCCACAACCTCCCTATCCACTCTGCTCTGTTTGTGACAGGGGAAGGTGCCCCAACCCCCTGATCAGCCCTGCTCTGTGCCTGATAGGGGAGGAGCTCCCCAACCCCCGGATCGCCCTGTGGCTCTGTGTGTGACAGGGTGTGGCGCCCCAACCCCTGATCGACCTGCTCTGTGGGTGATAGAAGGCGGCGCCTACCCCCCCCCCCCCCCATGAGCCCTGCTGTGTGATGGGGTAGAGCCATAACCTCCCCATCGGCCCTGCTCTGTGTGTGACAGGGGGCGGTGCCCCAACTCCCCTATCGGCCCTACTCTGTGAGTGACAGGGGGGAGCTCCTCAACCCCCTGATGGGCCCTGCTCTGTGTGTGACAGGGTACGGAGCCCCAACCTCCCTGATGGGCCCTGCTCTGTGCATGACAGGGGGCAGCGCCCCAACCCCCTGATCCGCCCTGCTCTGTGACAGGGGGCGGTGCCCCAACTCCCCTATCGGCCCTACTCTGTGCGTGACAGGGGGTGGCGCCGCAACTTCCCTATCGACCCTGGCTTGAGTGTGACAGGGGGCGGTGCCACAGCCCCCCAATCGGCTGTACCCTGAGCGTGACTAGGGCTGGCATCGCAACCTCCCGATCTGCCCTGTTCTGTGCATGACAGGGGGCAGTGCCTCAACTCCCCAATCGGCCCTGCTCTGAGCCCAACCAGGGGCTGCACCTAGGGATTGGGCCTGCCCTCTGCCACCTGGCAGCAGGCCTAAGCCAGCAGGTCATTATCTCCTGAGGGGTCCCAGACTGCGAGAGGGCACAGGATGGGCTGAGGGACCCCCTCTCCCCACCGAGTGCACACATTTTTGTGCACCAGGCCTCTAGTCCTATCTAATAAAAGAGTAATATGCAAATTGACCATCACTCCAACACACAAGATGGCCGCCCCCATGTGGACACAAGATGGCCGGCAGGGGAGGGCAGCTGGGAGGGATCAGGCCTGAAAGGGAGGGCAGTTGGGGGTGATCAAGCCTGCAGGGGAAGGCAGTTAGGGGCAATTGGGCCGGCAGGGGAGCAGTTGGGCATTGATCAGGCTGGCAGGGGAGTGGTTAGGGGCAGACAGGCTGGCAGTTAGGCAGGCAGGCAGGCAGAAGAGGGGTTGGGAGCCAGCAGTCCTGGATTGTGAGAGGGATGTCTGACTGCCCATTTAGGCCCGATCCCTCTGGGGTCAGACATCCCTCGAGGAGTCCCAGATTGGCGAGGGTGCAGGCTGGGCTGAGGGACACCACCTCCGTGCATGAATTTCATGCACTGGGCCTCTAGTAAATAATAAAGGCTACACTACCCAGGAAAAAATGTTCAAGTGTCCAAAATTAATATTATTTTCAGAGTCCATTTTCCAGAAGAACATAAGGTAGCTAAAACACCTCAGTGGCAGATGCCTTCCAGCACATTTAATTCCAGATGGGGGACTGCAGTGTCCACTGTGGAGCAGGCTCCCTAACAGTCACTGACACGCTCGCTCATTTTCCTTGTCCACATTACCCTGCTCACTCTGACGCTAAGGAGCAAACACACAGGGTCTGTTTCCGAAACAAGTGCTTTCAGACTTTTCCTAGTGCACATTGACTTGAATGGGTCTTAGTTGTGTGGACAATCCAAATCTAAACACGAAATGTTAGCTCTAACTGGTTTGGCTCAGTGGATAGAGCGTCGGCCTGCGGACTCAGGGGTCCCAGGTTCGATTCCGGTCAAGGGCATGTACCTTGGTTGCGGGCACATCCCCAGTAGTGGATGTGCAGGAGGCAGCTGATCGATGTTTCTAACTCTCTATCCCTCTCCCTTCTATCCCTCTCCCTTCTTCTCTGTAAAAAATCAATAAAATATATTAAAAAAAAACTCAAACAAAAAAACCCCACGAAATGTTAGATGCAGGTGGCTGACACCAGCCAGGAGGCCACTGAGGCCACAGCTGGTACTGCCTTACTATCCAATCTCGTTAGTTCTACCTGACACTGAGTAGAAAGCGGGACAATGCTCATATAGAGAAGACATTTCTGAGAATATCAAAGAGCCCTGTGATTGGGTGGGATGGCCCAGTCACAGAGGCATAGACAGGACAAGATAGGAAGGGGGGTGGTGATGGGAGGGATGGGAATAGCAGAGGGGCAGATGGAAATGTGACCTAGGCTCTCCTAACACTCCCAGCGTTAACAGCAAGCCAACTCTCGAGGAACGTGAACCTGAGATGCCAACCGACGTGAAACACCTTCTTTAAACTTGTGACTTGACGGACAGCCCACCTTGTACTCGGGGAAGCTTTGGGTGCTTTCCACTGACACTGTCACCTGAATTTCCTGTGCCCCCCAGCCCTGCTCTCAGCTCCCTCTCTCCACACCCCCATCCTCCCAGGCCCCTGCCACTGCCTGGACATTCAAGGAGAGGCAGGAAGTAGGGGTCTGGTTAGAAGACAGTAGCAGAGACAGTGGCAGAAATTTAAGAATAAACACAATTACTGCTCGATGCTCCCAATGCATCTTCACAATGGGAACCAACAGCAAGCCTTGTGATGAACAGAGCAGGTACGTACCTGAGGTTCCCTGTTTTAGAAAACGGGTCAATACACTCGTCCCTCGATAATATTCGGTGAGAAAAAAGCTTCTTCTCAGGGTCTAAAAAGCCTTTGAAAAGAAAGCAGGATAAAGGTCATGTGTGTCTAAGAAGCACGGACGCTTCACTGTGCATACAGTGAAGATCTTACTGTTTCTTTAGAATCAGAGACACAGAGCATCACAGAGAATTCTATGAAGTAGTTACATTAACCGTCACATGTCCCAATCACATATCCCAATAGCCACAGCAGCCACATGCTAAAGGCAAATATGTTGAATTTTAGTTACAAGATGAATTACTTTAATACGTTGCCTACATGTCCATAATTAAAATTTCCTACAAGGCCATTAAATGTAAACAGGGGATGAGAAATTCATTTCTCCAGCAACAATAAAAGACCAAGATCAACCAGTAAAGAGAATTTCAAGGTGCTGAATCTAACCATCGCACATCTAATACCGAGCTGTGACCATGTCATACTGTAGGTACTAGGTCTACCCGCAGTCAGTGGGGCCGGATCCCAGCCATCCCCAGGGAGGTAGAGCCCACGCCCTACACTGCCCCCAGCTGTGGCCACCATGGGCAATGCTGCATGACCCAAGGGCTTCTGCCTCCATGCACTGAGCTCAGCCAGCACAGCCCGACGTCTGCGTTCTCCTAGTAAGATCGCCTGTCTGCACCTTAAGTGTTAAGTGCAGACAGACATAAGCAATGTGGCCCCACAAGTGTTTCCAAACCAATCAGTAAAACATTTTAAGTTCACTTATGTATAAGACTAGAGGCCCAATGCACGAAATTCATGCAAGAGTAGGCTTTTTTTCCCCTGGCTGCCAGCACCGGCTTCCCTCTGGCACCCGGGACCTGGGCTTCCCTCACAGCCCCGGCTTTGTCCGGAAGGACGTCGGGTCTAATTAGCATATTAAGCTTTTATTATAATAGATGTTTCTTTTTCCAGGTACCTGTGGTCCTGACCAACTTCTAAACTGGCCCGTGACAGCAGCCAGTCCATCTAGACTGGCTCTGGGGTCGCAGGCAGGTGGGGAGGGGCCGTCCAAGAGAGCAGTGGCTGAATTTTAGAGACTTAACGCTGCCTGGCCACCCCAACTGACAGCTCCTAAGGAGGCTGACAGGGAGCTTCCTTCACCTTCAAGAAAGCATGGCGGGCCTGGCCGCGGTGGCTCTGTGATTGAGTGTCAACCTGTGAGCCGGGAAGTCACAGTTTGGTTCTTGGTTGGGGCACATGCCCAGGTTGTAGGCTCGATCCCCAGTGTGGGGCATGTAGGAGGCAGCCAATTAATGATTCTCTCTCATCATTGATGTTTTTCTCTCTCCTTCTCCCTTTCCCTCTCTGAAATCAGTAAAAAAATTTATATATATATAAAAAAGAAAAAAAGAAAGAAAGCATGATGGACAGTAAGAAATAACCCAGTTTCAGTGTTCAGGCGCACCACACGCAGCTCAGCCTGAGCCGCACGCTCACCTGCAATCGTGTGTGCATACAGCCGGCTGCCGAAGGTGAAGACGTGCAGCTCGTACAGCCTGGCGACCTTCTCCAGGAACTCCCTGCAGTGCGGACGCAGGCGGGTGTGCAGCATCGGCTCGCCCCGGCCCAGCTGGAAGTGCAGGATGCCCTGCGGAGAGCGAATGCCCAGTCAGCAGAGGACGACTGAGGACCCGAGGGCACGGGCTCCACCGTCAGGACACGGGTCCAGGTACCATGCCAACTTACCTGGCACTCATGATTTCTTTAAGCATGCTCCATGGGAGTGAGCTCAGCCCCTCTGCTGTGGCCATTCACACAGCAACTACCGATGACAACACGTAACTGCCTACAAAACCACCGCCAGTACCTATAGTAACTACCTATGGCAGTGATGGCGAACCTTTTGAGCTCGGCGTGTCAGCATTTTGAAAAACCCTAACTTAACTCTGGTGCCGTGTCACATATAGAAATTTTTTGATATTTGCAACCATAGTAAAACAAAGACTTATATGTTTGATATTTATTTTACATATTTAAATGCCATTTAACAAAGAAAAATCAACCAAAAAAATGAGTTCGTGTGTCACCTCTGACACGCGTGTCATAGGTTCGCCATCGCTGACCTATGGCAACAGGGCCACTATCTGTCTTAAGTACAGAGACTACCTGTGACCAACACCCACAGGAACCAGCTATGACAACTAAGACAACTACCCAGTCACTGCGGTGTCACTGAAGGGCTGCAAGGACACCAGCAGACCCTCACACATCCTGACTACTGTGCCCACTCTTGTTGATGATGGATAAAGCAAAGTGCCCAGAAGTAATGTCACCCATGTCTTTGTTCCTTCAAATACTGACATTGGTCAAATAGCAGAACCACAGTCGGCTTATAACAGGTTCCCATTAATCTGCTGACAGTGTCTTCCCCAGTTATCGATGAAAGCAAGCCACAGGTTCCCACATAAGCTAGTCTACCAGACACAGCTTTATTAACTTATAGACACATCACAGAAGCTGAAACAGCATTCTAAATCACCTCAGCAGACAGGTGAAATTAGTAATACCAACCTGCTTATACATGATTAATAGGCAAATAGGCTCCCTCTCCTCGGGAAGTAAACTCTGATCTTTTTAATCCTATTTATCATTAATTTTTCTCAGTAAAAATGCTCTAAACAACAACTATAAAGGAAAAGTAACCAATCTTAGGCTTAGTTAACTTTTCCCAGTTCTAACTCAGTCAAAGCCCTCGTGATCAGACTAATATTAGAAGACTAGGAATGAAACCTTATAAACAACTTCCACCCCACTCAATAGTTAAATAGTCCATGAATTGCAATCAACATCCTTAAAGGCACACGTTAAGAAGTAAATGTCTTTCTGAAGTCGCCAGCAGCAGCATGTGGGTGGGCTCTGGGTGGCTGGCAAAGCCCTGTCATCACGCTGTTACCGAGCCAGCAGAGGGATGGGCCCGTGGGCAGGGTGTGGCAGCACTGAAGCCCTAGCAATAGCTGAGGACTGGCCGTGCAGATGCTGACATTTGCCTTCTGGACCATATTAGCTGAGAAACTGGCAGGTTACAACTGGTTCAACTGTCTTATAAATGCCTGACTTCAAAGGCATGATAAACCCATAAGCCAGCCTGGCCTGGCCTGGCCCCTCTGTCAAGGACAACTTCCCATAGTGCTGTCCTAACCAGACTGATGAGCTCTGTGGACACGAAAATCCGAGCACTAACAGAGGGCTACACAGCAACAAAGAAGTGAAAGATGACGATATCAGTGACGCTGGTCTCTAGGTAATGACAGCAGGAGCTGACACCTGCCTGGGAACAGCCACCTGCAACAGGCATGCAAAGCCTTCTGAAAGGTCCAGAAATTCAACTTCTCAGCTCCACAACTTCTGAGCACAAAGCTGAAGTAGCATCCTGTCTTTGACCCATTCTCTGTATTTCGCTGGAGAATTCACGCAGGGTGAGGTCCAGCCTCACCTATAGCCCGGGTGCACCTGCACTGCCCCCCATTGCAGACATTCCTGAAGAGCACACACATCTGCTCCTCTCCCCCAAGAGCGCCCCCTTTGCCATCCAATCTGCCCCCCCCCCCCCCCGGGCCTTCCAGGCTTGCAGTTCATGGTGCTGAGGACGGTGGGGGACCTGCCTGTGGCACAGGCTGAGGAAGCCCCACGGGCCGCCACACTCACTTTGTTTGACATCTGCTGGCACTGCTGCTCTGTGGTGTGGATCAGGGTCTGGTCCAAGTCGACCATGAGCACCAGCTTCCTGTTCCGATGCAGTCGTTGCTGGTCTTCCCTCCCTAGCTGCTCGGCTTGCTGAAGTTAAAATGAAAAAGGAAAAATGACAATGCAAGTCTATCTGGATCCAAAATTAATTCAATTTTATTAAGAAAAACAGGTGGAAGCTGAGCATATTCTTCACTGCCCCCTGCACTGCCTGCCAGTGGACCCATTGCTGTTGAGATCATGTGGGGCCACAGGGCTACTCCCCTGCTGCCTGGAGCCTGCAGTGTGTACCACACCCTGCAAGGCATTCTGCCTTGTGATCCTAACTCTGTCATTTCACGAAAGGTGTAAACCAATGAAAAAGGAGGTAAAAGGAAGTGGTGGTTCCTATAAAAGTTTAGTTGGATGCTGTGGAGCAACTCAACACCGTGAACTGCAGAAGGAATGGGGAAAGTGGGACGGTAGGCTGGGACAAGGACAACTAGACATGAGGTGCAGCAGCAGGCATGTGGGATGCATCTCAGGTGCCCGCCACTCGGCTTCACCTTGGAAAGGGCCCAGGTGGGTCCTGGAGACGGCATGGCCCAGATGTTGCCCTCGCGGGCCAGCGGGGACACTGCTCTTGGAAGGGCCCGGTCCTACCACAGTCAGCGATGAGAGGACTGATGTGGGCCCATGACAAAGACTTTGGGGCCTGCTAATTCAGAAAAGCCTGAATCATGTATCTGGTATTTTGTCTTTCTCAAAAAAAAAAAAAAAAAGTAGGTATCACTTAAAAGCACAAATCTAGAAAAATCCTGTAACAATGTATCACCTGCTCACACAGATGTAGAGCTCTGAAACTGCTTTATAACTGAGTTTTTATACAACCCCACAGACGCGTTCCTGTGCTCTGTCCTGGCGATGCTCACTCAGCCCATTAGACTCAGACCACAGAAACATGAGGTGTCAGGGTTCTTGGAATGCATAAAAGGGACAGATCTGGTAAAACTCCAAACGTCCTATTGGTGCAGACACCTTCAATTCCTGGGCAGCTGGGCCTGCTGGTACACAAATGCACAGGGGCCCCCCTAGGAGCTCTGAGGCCTCTTCAGGGTCCCTGCACCCATGTCCACTCCACAAGCACCTCTGATGCCCTTGACTCTACCCAGGTCACCTCTTGCACAGCCACCTGTCCTGGTGGCAGCTGCTCGTGGGCTCTAACCCTGGCCCTCAGCCTCAACTAGATCCGCTGGTCACAGCATGTGTTCCCATGTCTAATCCCTCCAGCCCAGACCTGGCCCCAGGGGACTGGAACCAAAGCCCTAGACAGCAGGGAGCCGGGTGCCTCCCAGGTGGAACCACTTGGGAAAGAGACAAGTGCAGCCCCCATACTCGTCGTCCTCCCAGAGGTCACTTCGGAGATAAAGGTGACCAAAGCCCGGCACGTTCTCCGGCTGCCCTCTCCCTGCTCTGGAACCCACGAGCGGCACTCACCTCGGAGCTCACCATCAGCTCCGGGACACTGTGCACCATCGACACGGTGGCTGTGGACAGTGGCATCTGCTGCCTCCCGTTCTTGCTCTGCAGCCTGCGGAAGCGAGAGGGCTGTCAGGTGGCTGCCTTCGGCTGCTAACCAATGCAGCGAGCACTTTCATTTCCATTGTGGTCGATGTGCTGCTGGCAACTGTGGAACGTTGTCCACTTAAAACACACAGGAGACTGGCCAAACGATGACGTTCCAGTCCCTCACAGAGCTCCGCTGAAAACACACGGATGTCACCCTGACACAGGCACTCCATGGGGAAACAGCCAGGCAGGGCACCCCCTATGCACACCGCAGGGTCAGAAACGCATCTCTACTCACTAGTGCTTCCCTCCCGCAGCGGGTGACTGGGCGAGCTGACCTTAGAGCAGCCAGGTTCCCAACCCCCACCCGTGCCCTCCACCCTTCACCTCTGTACCCACCGTCCCCCTTCCAACATGAAAGGCACTGTGCTCACGCCGGGTCAGTACTTACTGGGTCAGGTCTTGGCCACACTCGGCACACAAACCCTTCATGACGACTGGGTGGCTGCATCCTTCGACTCGCACCAGAACCGCTCTAGAAATGGGGGGCAAAAAGCAGAAATCAGAAGGGAGACACTGGGACTCTGGTTTCTCACTCCTCTCCCTGAGAGGGAGGAAGACCTGGCTGCTGCACGCCTCCCGGGACGCCTGTGCTCTGGCTGTAAAATGAAGGACGGACGTCTCACCTGTGGGCTCCACTCACCTAAAACACAACAAACCACATAGAACAGGTGCAGGAACTGAAAATGTCCTGTCAGGAGAGGAAACGTGGGGGAAACATGAAAACTATCTCAAATCCTCTTACATTTATGATAAACAATCTACAAAAACTGAAACTTTGTTAATACAACAAGGAACAATAATACCAACAATAAATGGCTGCCTCCCCCGTGTTCCCAGTGCAGAGAGAGGCTGCGATGCATCTGCACTTCTGATAGACTACTGCAATAGTTCCAGTTTCTACAAACTCAGAAATTACCATTTTCTTTGCATGGGTGGGGCCCAGGCGAGGGCCTCGCTGTCCCGTGTCTGCAGCCTCTAACCCCAGCGCTGATTTGTCCCCATCACCTTATTCCTCTCCCTGGAGCATGCTCTCCCCTGCCATTAACGCCATCTAAACCTCTAGCCAAAAATCTGCTCCCGTTTCCTGTCTAAAACAAACAATAAGAGGAACAGACCAGCCCCTGCACTGGACCCCCCACAGCTTCTCACCCGACCTTCCCAGAAGCCTTTTGCACCTGTCCCCAGCTTCCTGTCCACCCCCTCTGGGCACCCTGAATTCCTCATCTCTCACCAATGGTCTTCTGCCTCTGCTTTCCAGAGCTGGAGCGCTGCCACCTCGCCTCCGGCCCTCCGCCACCTCCCCTGTGTGGCTCGTCAGCACCCCACCTATACCCAAACCCCACCCTCAGCACCCCTTCTTCCAGTAATCCAGGCTCAGTGACCCTCACAGGAGCACCAGCACCCTCTTCTCCAATCCCACCCACCTCTCCCAGTCCCTCCGGGTCAGCCCTGAGGACACTTGCCCAGCTGCTGCAATAAGGACACACCCTCTCTTGTCGACGGGGTCCCACCCACTTTCCCAGACCCCCTTCAGTGCTGATTCAGGCTCCATCCCCACTGGGGCCCTCCCTCACCGGAGAACATGTGGCAGAGTTAGCAAAGGGACTTGAGGCCTTTCCAAAAGTCAAAGGTGCATTTTGATCCCTGGCTAATGGGTCTTTTGAAGGAAGCTTGTGGGGCCCTGGAACCTGGTAAAAACCTGCTGTTTGCCCCTGGGAACATGGTGGCAGGTTTTGTGAGAAACTGAGCAAACGGGCTCGTTCGCCCGTCTACAAGGTTTAGAAGTGCCGATGCTGCTTATGTTCACTGCAGGTTCTGCGGTCCTGCTATCCCGTGAGAACATATGGACCACATCCCACCAGTGAGCAAGGGCACTGAAGTCTGCATTTATTCACTTTACTTACTTTTAAACTAAAACTTATGACTTGGAGGATATTTTTTTCAGGAATTCCCAAAAAGAGTACCAGGATTTCATCAATTGCCCCTAATAACATTAACCTGAAGACATACTTGGTGTGTCTCTAGTTCAACCAATAAACAGGTCGAAATGCTTAACAAGGTATAGGTTTCCAGTCTATAGCCTGCCTTTTTGTTTTCTTAACTGTTTTTTGAAGACAGAGTTCTTAGTTTTGATCAAGTCTAATTTATCTGTATATTTATTAAGAAGACTATCTTGCCCAGGATCACTAAGATTGGATGGGAACCCAGAGTGGGACCACTAACTATAGACCAGTGGTTTTCAACTTTTTTCATCTCGTGGCACACAGAAGCTAATTACTAAAATTCTGCGGCACACCAAAAAAATACCCGATGGCTATCGTTGGTTGTTATCATTTTTTTGTTTGACAATCTAAGGGAAAAGAGGTCAGTGCCTCTGACTAAACAGTCAGGTATTGCATGTTTTAAAAATTGTTGGGGCACACCAGTTGAAAATCGCTGCTAGAGGATTAACTCTAAGGTGGAAGGAAGGTCCTAACAGATGATGAGGAAGCAGGGAGAGGCCCTGGCTTGAGGCTCCCGAGGTCAGAGCAAGAAGAGCATAGAGCGGTGGCTTTGAGACCAGAGGGTCCAGCTGAAGGGCACCGGGCACCGAGTAGGCAGGTAGACAAGCCCCATGGCACCAGAGCAGGTGCTCCTGCCAAGGGAGCCGGCCCAGAGAGTGCCCCATCCCCAGAGCAAACCTGCCTCCTGAAGCCCGCCAGGACCCAGGGAACATGGGAGGAAAGAAACGAGGGAGATACAAACAACAGGAGGTTCTCCTGGGAACCAGCAAGCGAGGGACAGGGGCCATTGGCAGAGGGCACAGGGGAATGCAAGCCAGGAAGTGGACGGGGCCAGGGTGTCACCACCAACAAGGAAACAGGCAATGATGGGCCTTTGGGGAGCCCCAGTGATTAAGGATGGGTGGGAAAAAGAATGACAATTAAAAAGAAATCAGTGTCACAGACTGCACAGCCAGGCCCGTGACAGACATCAGGGAGGTAGCGTCTCAGAGAAAGAGGGTGTCAATGTTAAATGCCCCCAAGAGGAACCAGATGAGGTTAAAATACAAGTCTGGACGAGGGAGATGTCCTTATCTTGACCGAGTGGTTGTTTCCAAGGCACATCTGTCAAGACTCACCAAACTGCACCCAAAACACATGCGCTGTACGTGCTGGTCACAAACACACGGGCCCAGGCCACTGGATTCATCGATAGTGTCGGTGTCCTTTCAGAAAGACTCTCCGGCAGATCACCACAGGAGGAGAGAGAAGGGCCCAGACTGCTCCCAAAGGACTCATACCGGCAGCCTCAGGTCCCCTCCCATCTTCTCCCTACACCTAGACAGCCCTGCCCCCTAGCCAGCTTCTAACTTGTCCCCTTATGACCAAGGGAAGCCCACACAAAAGCCACTTTCCTGTCACCCTGCAGATCTCTGGGACCTCACCATACCACTCCACAGCCTGTGACCCAATGATGTGCCCCCAAGCACGGCTATAGGTCCCCTTGGCACAGGACGCACTCCACCTGGACAACCCCTGCCTCACCCTTCTGTGTGAAAGCCCCGGCCACGTGCCCCCACACCCATAGCTGCACAGAGGGCAGAACATCACGGAGAACGGCTCTTCACTGGTGCTGAGCTTAGCCTCCATCAGGCACAGGCTGGTGGGTTTACCGGCTCATTGGGCCCCAAGAGGTCAGGTGAGATGACTTCAAAGCAGTGATGACAGCAGACAACATTGTGTCAGACAGACAACAGTGAGCCCCTCCCTCTAAAGCAGTGGTTCTCAACCTTCCTAGTGCCGCGACCCTTTAATACAGTTCCTCATGTTGTGGTGAACCCCAACCATAAAATTATTTTCGTTGCTACTTCATAACTGTAATGTTGCTACTGTTATCAATGGTAATGTAAATATCTGATGTGCAGGATGTATTTAGGCTACACCTGTGAAAGGGTCGTTCGACCCCCAAAGGGTCGCGACCCACAGGTTGAGAACCGCTGCTCTAAAGGAAGCCAGGCAGCCGGCTTCAGTGGAGGGTGCCATCCTGAGGCAACATCCATTCCCGCCCCTGCTTTCAGGGGGCAGGCATAGGCACCTGAGCTGAAGGAGCGAGGAGAGTGGATGCAGGCGGAGACTCCCGGGGATGGGATAAAGGATGGCCTTATCCCATCCTGTCCTCATCATTAGCTTCCAGAGGGGGCACAGCCCAGCAGCTGAGGGTCAAGTGCAGCCCCAGGGGGAGGGGAGGAGGCCAGAGTGAGCAGCACCACCTGAGGAAGGCAGGAGTGGACAGAAAGCTGAATGGGGGGGCGGGGGGGGGGGGCGGGTACACTGTGGCCCCCATAGGGAAGCTGTGCACTAACCACTCCAGCAGGAGGCAGGAAATTTCACCTGCCCCCTTTGTTCTTGACAATGAAAACCATCAAGAGTCATGTGCGCACACACACCTGTGTCCACTTCAACCTGATCTCAAGACCACACAAACTGCGCACTGACAGGTTCACACACCTCAACAGAGGAAACCGTCCCTTAAGAAGGTCAAAACTAAGGACCCGCAGCCGAGCCAATCCTAGGAGGGTGTGCTACCTACCACCTGCGCCCAGCTGCACCTCCTTCCTGAACTATGATGCAGGACCGCACCAGGTTTTACAACCGCGTTCCGCAAAGTTTATGAGAATCTGAAGTGCACACCCCCAGGAGTTTATAGCGCGATGACAAGCGTGGAGCACGCTGATTCGTTCCATACTCACTGTCGCCCCCAGTTTTCCTAACTTACAAACAAGGCGCCTTAGGGACAGGCACCTACTGCAGAAGAGGGGGCACAACCGAGTTCTAAAGAAAAACCATAAATCGTGGCTGCGATGCATTAGAGTCTTACTCTGCAAAGTTCTCCCC
>NW_005871248.1:1933688-2073999 GCF_000147115.1 Myotis lucifugus
CCTCCACTCGAGCAGACGTAACGGGCCGGGGGCCGGGCGGTGCGCCTTCGGCACGGCCGCCGGCGGGGCCCTTCGGCGGGAACGCGGTCGGCGGGAGGCGCCTCCATCGCGGCCAACAGGTTCGCTGCGGAGATGCGGCGGGAGGGCGCTCAGGGCCCGGTGCCCATCGCGGACCGGCGGACCGGCGGGCGGGCGGGCGACCCTGGCCCAAGCGGCGGCGGTGGCTGCGCTGCGATTCCCACTCTTGCACCGGCTTCCACCCGCCGCCCAGGTCCGCGCCGACTTCCGGGACAGCGTGTGGCGTCACACTACGCCACGTGCGTGCGCCAGGGGGCCCGCGTGTAAACACTAGCACACGCGGGGCCCGAGACGCGCTGCACCAGCAACGGGTACCGAGGCGTCCCAGCACCAAACCCGTGGAGCTGGGCCCGGCGGGAACAGTGTTGCTACGCCCTGTTTACTCTGTGAACACCAGACCCAGCATGCAGCGCGCGCCGCTGTCCCACAGGTCCCTTTAAGCACTGAGGCCCGGGGGTGGGGGTGGAGGGGTGGGTCTTTAAACCATGAGTCCCGGCATGCACCGCGCGCTGCCTTACCGCGGATCCCCATCAGGCGTTGCGAGTTCCGGCACGCAACGCGGGCCGCCGTCCAAACGTTCCCCTTTCGCGCTAAGGCGGGCGTCCTGTGAACTACGGGTCCCGGCATTCCACGCGCGCTGCCGACCTACTGTCCCTTCGCGCGCTAAGGCGGGCGTCCTGAGAACTACGAGTGCCGGCATGCAACGCGGGCCGCTGAGCCGCAGTCCCGCAGTCCCGCGTGCCAGTGCGGGGTCAGGGTCAGAGGGGTTGTGTCTGTACAGAGTTGTCAGAGCCGCCCGCCCACGTGGGGAGGCCTCGGCTTCGTGGCGGGTTCCTAGTACGGGTAATGGAAGTCGTCGTGGTGACCTTGAAGGGCATTCCTCAGAGCGGGGTGACTGCACGCCTGCTGTTCCCGGGAGCTGTGGACGGAAGCACCTGTCCTCGCCGCCTCAGAGGTTGGGTTCCCTGGCGTCAGGCAGGACAAAAAGTTCTCAGAGTTTAGAGGAGCCACACCGAGCTTGTTTTGTGTCCACCATAAAGTTAAGTTATATATCAACGTGGAAAACTCACAGGAAATTAAACAATACTGAGTAACCCGTGTATCAAAGAAGAAGTCACACAGCAGTAAGAAAATGTGAGTGAAAAGAAGAATAGACTAAAACTGGGTGCTGCCGTGCTTAGAATGTATGGCTAACATGTCTGTGTTTAAAGAAGAAATATATCAAGAATCTAGCTTTTGACCGTAAGAAATCAGAAAAAGAAGAGCAAACGAAACCCCACGCAAAAAGGCAAGAAATAATTATTAGAGCAGGAATAAATGAAATATAAAAACAGAAATCTAAAGAAATTGACAAAACTCGCTGGCTTGACAGAGGGGGCGGGGGTGGGAGGGGAAGGAATTACTAAAGTCAGGAATGAAAGAGAAAATAGCACTGCCAACCGCACAGAAACACAAAGGATTCTAAGGGAATAGCATGAACACCAAGTTAGATGAAATAGATCAATCCCTAGAAGAACAAAAATGCAGAAATTGAAGTAGAAATAGGAGCAGCCTGCAACACGTACGTAGTTAGCACCGATCTCACTGTGTCTGAAGGTTACAAAAGTCTTCACTCCACATCCTTTACTCCCCACCTGTGTCCTGGCCCCACCGCTGGTCCCCCAGACTTTTCTCTAGAACAAGCACGTGGAACTTGTGGCCCTCGGGCCGCCCGCCCCATTGATGCGGCCCGTGTTAGCCTTTGAGTTTGACGTGCTCTAGCAGCGCCTCCAAAGCCCAGGTCCTCGGGTGGCAGGTGTTGAAAGCAGCCACCCCAGCAGCAGCAGCTGTTGCTGCTTTTTCTCCCCCTGGTTACCCAAGAAGCACATCTCACTAACAGAAGCGTTGTTGTTCTAGAATTCACACAGAAGCACGTATTTCCTATTAAAGCTCCTTAAGAAACAGCAACACGATTTTCACGCTGCTGCCGTGAGGGGCAGTGGCTTCTTCCCCATCCTAATATACAGGATGGGGCAAAAGTGGGTTTACAGTTGTTCATATGGAAAATGATACAAGAATTAATAAAAATAATACAAGAATACACTTTTGTGTACTCACAACTGTAAACCTACGTTTGCCCCACACAGCACGTGAGGGGAGCATGCTGGGAGAGGAGCTGCAGAGACTGGGCGGTGAGCCCCAGTGGTCGGTCAGTGTGTCCAACGCCGTGGAGAGTTAAGTGAGACCAAGGGCTGGCTTTCCAGTGGGGAGCCAGGGTAACGGGAGGTCCAGGCTAGGACTGAGTGGGGCTTGTCTGGGAGGGGGTTGGGGCAACTTTGTGAAACCCGTGACAGGAGAGGAGCACAGACCAGGGTTGCCAATTCGTTTTTGCCCCAGCAGTGACATCTGACAGCTTTTAGCTGGATCTCCATCTCTCTTTGTTCTTCTCTCCCCATTTAAAAATTACATAAATTATGAATGTAGCAAAGATCACGTGTAATCCTAAAATGAACCCATCAGCCAGTCTAAAGCCTAGCCCATTGCCAATATTGTTACAGCTGCCAACGGGCTGCTCGCCATCTCATCCTGTCCCCTGGGTTCCACACCGGAGGGGTCTACCACCTCAATGTCCTGTTTGTCATTCTCCTTTCATGTTCTGTTTGCTGCATGTGAACATTGTATAGGTATAGAAAGTCCTCACCTAGTGTCCTTGATGGGTTCTGCGGCTTTAAGCAACATTGAATGGAATGATGCCATTTGAGGACCTGCTATTTACATTGTTTAGTTTGCTTGTTTATGGAAATGCATCATATATGTGCGACTGTCACAGGATGATGCCCCTACCCATTCTCTTGTGGGTGGACGCTGAATTGTGTTCCAGTTCTGGTGTGTGGAAGGTGCTAAGCAAACCCCCTGTGCTGGTCTCTCTTGGGGGCAAGGACCCAGGGGTGGACTTGCTAAGTCATAGAGGGTGCATGAGCTGATGTTTTCACAAATGGTCCTGTACTCCCACCACACACACCCTGGGCAATGTCTTAATCTCTGCCAATCTAGATGAAATCTGTGATTGTAATTCATATTCATCTAATGACCATTTGGCTTAGTATCTTTTCATATCCTTTTTTTTAGTAACAGATAATTTACATATTAGGAAAGCTACAGTCCGACGAAAAGAAGGTGGTTCTACTAAAATAATGCGTATTTAATATTTATGTAAGTGTGGTAGGTACTGTATAGTACGCATTTGTTGTGTGACTATCCTTATGGAATGAGTGTTCACCTTTGGGCAGCACGTTCTGTGGAATTCCTTCAGTCAGTCTCTGTTGGAGTTAAGCTCAGTCGCTGTTTATCGGAGAATGCTTTATTTTGCTCTCTTTGTGGAAAGATAGTTTTGAGTTTTGGGAGGCACACTCACAGATGGCAGTGGTATTTTTCATTTAGAAGACGTTAGTCCATTGGATTCCAGTCTCCATTGTTGAAACCGCGTGTGTCTGAGTGTTGTGGCTTCATGGGTTGTCTGTCCTTTCTTTGTTTCTGGTGGCGTGATCGCCTCGAAACGTGTCTGAGAGTGCGTTACTTTTTGTTGGTTCTGTTTTTCAATAATTTCATTAGTTCTTGAAAATTCTCAAGCATTCTCTCTAAAAATTTCTTCTTCCTTTTAGTCCCTGGAGTGCTGAGTAGTTATTTGTTAAATCTCCTGGTTTTATAATTTTCTTCTTATTTCTCTGTTCAGCATTCTGGAACAGCGGTCGCCAACCGGTGGTCCATGGACCCCTGGTGGTCCGTGAGGTCTGAAAGATTGGCGACTACCGTTCTGGAGGATTTCTTCAGATGTAGCCTCTGGTTTATGAATCTCTCTTCATCTGTGTGTAATCTGATAACTCATCTTTTGAGGCTTTACTTCAAAAACTGTAATTTTTATGTATGAAAGTTCTATTTGGATATTTTTCAAATATGTATGTTTATTTATAGTCTTTTTTTACTCGCTCATTTTTTTGGTAATTTACTCTTTTTTCTTTCATAGTTCACACCTATTTTCTAAGATTCTGAATCTGATCATCTGAATAATTGCTATCTTTGTGGGTATAAATCTGTTTCATGTTTCTTCCTACTGACTCTTGTTCGTAGAAGTGCATTTCCTTTTGTGGCTGGGGCCCTTGGGGAGCTCACAGTGGGCTGATGTTAATCTGTGGGACTCCTGGTGACATTTGCTATGACAAGAGCCAGCGGGCCAAGGTGGGGGCACTTGTGAATCCTCGCAGGGTAGGAGTTGAGTTCACCTGTGCTGCGGTGCCGGGAGCCCTCAGCTCTGATACTGGCAAGTTCTCCAAGGCAGCCCCACTTTGAGTTTTTCTGACTAGTTTCAACTCCCTTGGTTTGGGAGCCTTTAAGACAGTGGTTCTCAACCTTCTGGCCCTTTAAATAGAGTTCCTCATGTTGTGTCCCAACCATAAAATTATTTTCGTTGCTATTTCATAACTGTAATGTTGCTACTGTTATGAATCGTAATGTAAATATCTGATATGCAGGATGGTCTTAGGCGACCCCTGTGAAAGGGTCGTTCGACCACCAAAGGGGTCGCGACCCACAGGTTGAGAACCGCTGCTCTAGAGCATCTAGATGCCTATTGCCCAAAGTGGAAATTCTTGTCTTTGATTTTTCTGTTTTTAACTGGATTAAGTAGATCAAAGAGGATACCCCCCCCCCACTTTCTTCTTTTTCTTGGGCCTGTTTTTCAAGATATGGCACTGATCTTAGAGGAGCCGTGTGCTCAGGGTCCTCTTTATTTTGATGAGGGGACAGAGGAAAAGCTAGAGATAGGGCAGTTCCTGTGAGTGGAAGAGCCTTGCTGACATGTCTGGGAACAAGAGGCACTTCTGACATGAGAATTTAAAGTCGCTTGGAGGGGGGAGCTCCATGAGATAAAGTGTCTGCAGCACATTACACGTGTGGGTACAGGATGTTATTACATGATAGGTCAGGTCCACAGCAGCTGTACTGTGTGCAGTTGCACAGAGCAAGCCCTTCTGTTCTGCATGGTGTCGTGTGAGTGCCTGAGCACTCCGGCTCGCTCGGGTGCTCACTGCCTCTGCTACCACCCCGGGGGCTTGGCTGCGGCCCTTTATGCAGCAAAATGGCTCGTAGGGAAGAGAGGAATAATGGAAACAAAGGTGTTTTGGCTGAAGGGAACATGCTTCTCTTTAAAGGTGGCAGTAGTACACGTTGTGTGAATTTTGGGTGGAAAAGACAACTGGGAGTCTGAAACAGGTGGTGTGCTCTCTGGGAGGAGGCAGGGTCCTCGGGGTGAGGACACCTGTGCTTGTTCCCCTGACAGCAGCTGCTGGCTGTGTGGGGCTGACGTGAATCAAGAATGGAATGTGCTGATTTCCAGCCATCAATCAGAAACAGCCCCTTTAAACAATCCCACAAATTGACCAGGATAGAGATGTTCCGATGAGAAAACTGACAGCCGGAACAGTTAGGCGTTGTTTTCTACGTTCCACACCTGTGGCTGTGTGTGGCTGAGGCTGCAGCTTAGCTGGAAAATCAATGCTTGACTCCTAAACAGTAACAATGACTGTTTCTGGGTGTTTAGCCTCCAATGACAAAGGCCGTCACAGAGTAATAGCAGTGATCCGCCCCCGAGAGTCACGGGAGATTCTGCGCTGGTGCCTGGTGGGACGTTGGGGGCTCAGCATTGGTTTCTGGTAGGGAGCGTAGCTGGGAGGGGTGTGCCTCGTTACATGCCTGACGCAGTGGCTTGTCACAGCACACGGCTCCACCGAGCACAGATGTTCCTCAGCCTCCCCTTCGAAGACAACATCACAGTCTCACCCACAGGCTCCACTACGGACAGGGAGCGAGCGCTGCACAGTCAGGTCTGTGCAGTTGCTGCTCGAAGCTCTTTTTAGGGAGAAATGGACTTAAAAAGAAACCACTTTCTATAATATCAGATAAATGAATCTTGGGAAAATTGTGTTTAGTAGGAACTGTAGCCATGGCTTACACATGAGAGAATCAATCTCCATTTTTAGGACTTCTGGTCTCTGGATGTAAATTTCCTGTCCCCAACACAAAGGAGAGAAAAAGGCGCCCTCACCGTGGTCTAGGTAATTTCACCGTAAGGAGACGTGAACAGTGTTTTCTCTTTCTGTTCGTATAGAACCCTGTCACAGTAGTTCCTTTTTAGAAATTGAGGTACAAATTCTAAATGTAAGTTGTTCCTTCCAAGTGCACAATTTAAATGAGAAAGGGCCTTTCCATTCCCCGTCTCCCCCCACAGGCATGCATCTCCTAAACTCTAGGGACCCCACGAGACTTGCAACCAAGGGAGCAATGGAGCAATAGGTAGTGGCAGCTTGCCCCGGGAAAACCCCCCTGAACCTTTCTCCAGGCCCCCTTTCCTCTGACTTCCCATGAGCAAAAGCAGCCCTACCTAGGCTCTCCTATCGCTTCTTCTGTCATAGGTCCTTCCTTGTTTCACTGTCCCCAGCTTTAATAAATGTACTCTCAAAAAAAATAAAGTGCACAATTCAGTGGCTTTTAGTATATTCACAAAGTTATGCAACCATCACCCCTCTAATTCCAGAACATTTTTATCCCCCTAAGAGGAAACCCTATAGCCAGCACTGTAGCAGGAGCTTGCTTCTCGGTGTAATGAGAGTGATAGTCACTAGGTGGAGACATTCCACCAGTGAATTTCTCTGCACAAGCCTTGTCCTAAGGGGTGCAAGGCTGGGCCCCTGAGCAACAGGTGGGAGGGGAGAGGCTTTGTACTGGGCTGATGTCAGAGGTGTCCGTAACTCCCAGGACTTCTCCAAAGGCAAACACTTGATTCCAGTTTCCCAAAATTGCTACATTGAATCCTTTAGAACAGAGAGGCTTTTGGTGGCATATGGACATTTTCATCTTACTTGTTATATATAGACTAGAGGCCTGGTGCGTGAAATTCATGCATGGGTGCAGTCCTTAGGCCTGGCCGGCAATTGAAGCGCGAGCATCTGGCGTGGAAGGGCAGGTCCCAGCTGACCTCTGGGCCCTGGGCAGCACCTGGGCCCCCAGGCCCCTGCACGCCCCCCTCCACCTGCGTCATTGGGCCCCGCCCGGCTTCCTCAGTGCCTGGGAGCCAGGCAGCAGCCCCGCCCCCTGCCACTGCTGCTGGTCGCTGCCTGCAGGCGACCGGGCACCACTTGCCTCCTCCTTGGCCCAGCACTGCTCACTCACTTGCTCCCATCGGGGCAGCAGCGTCTCCACAGCTGCCTGCTGCCAGCACCGCTATGTTCCGCGCTGCCCCCTGGTGGTCAGCACATGTCATAGCGAGTGGCGAACTCCCGGTCAAACTCCTGGTCGAGGAGACAATTTGCATATTAGGCTTTTATTATATAGGAGGATTAGGGGTGCCCCCCAAATGTATATACACTTTGAATAATTATAAGATCAGAGTTTATTAACATACAGCTCATTTTCAAAATTTAAAAGAATCTACAGAAATGAATAATTTTTATTGTCAATAACTGTTTTCAAACTGATAACTGTTCTGGTCCAGGCACTGCTGATAACATGAAGCAATGGAATGGCAAACATCAAGAATCATTTCATTAAGGATTTGTGTGCCCTCAATTAATCAACTGTTTCTGGTTTTGTACTGTAAACTTTATCTTTTATGTGTTCCCATAAGAAAGCCTAGTGTATAAATTTTCTTTGTTCAACGATTAGTCTGGCCTCACCCATTATTTCAAATCAAACCTAAAAAGGAGTTAAAATTAAGTCAGTTATCAGTTGCTTAAGTGTCTATACATTATTGGGGACATTGTACACACTTAGAATAATTATAAGGGCAATGCTTGTACTTCAACTGTGTTTTCAAACTTCCAGTAACATTTTAGGATGAGTTTTCTTTGTTCAGAGCTTAGTCTGGCTGAAAAGAAAGAAATATTAATTGAGCTATCAGCTGTCAAAGTATGTATACATGTTTTTGGGACCCTCTGTAGTTATATTTGTTTGAATGTATAATAGAACAAATATATTAAGCTATGATGTTATTTGTTTTACTTAGGATAAGGCTAAGTAAAAAAAAAAAAGGATTACATTTAAAGTTAACTTAAAGAAAAATATTAAGTAGGTGTTGTACCAGTGACGTGGATATAGTGTAAGTCGTGTGGGGCCACAGCTTCGAGGTTTGGGACCAGGGCTGAAAGAATGATTGGGAGAGGAGTCAGAACACCCCACCTCCGCCTCAGTGAGAATGAGACACAGACACTGCGTCTCACATGTGGTTTGGGATCCTCCGCTGGCTGATCAGCAGGGAAGAATTCCAGCTCCTTTGCTCTTCCCCAGCTTCTGACGCAAGAGCCCTGGGGTTTATTTTATTTTACAGCTGTGGCGGGGGGGAAGGGGGGAAGTGGCCCTCAGTAATTTGGAGCTTCCTCGTGCCAGATAATGCAGTCAGGAGCTGGCCCTTCATGGAACTAGCGGTCCAGGTGCCTTGGGAGTCAGTCTGTCCTCGTGCGCACAGTAGCAATGGGGAGGATCTTCGGGCGCTGATAACCATTAATGGGGCTGAGCTAACTATTTTGAATCCTGAGGGGTAGGATTTGGAAGTGGACTCCAGCAGGGTGAGTCACGAAGTGTCCTCCAGCCTCCTTTTGCTCCGTCCCACCTTCCCCAGTGAGCCCCTTGCCCTTCCGCTGTCTGCCCTCAAGGAGGTCCCACCCTACCCTGTGTGGTGGTGACGCCTGCGAGGTCAGAGCTCTTCTGTCCCTCTGTTCCTGATGCGGAGACTGACATTCAGGGCAGTTAGGTGACGTAACTGAGTAACTCTGGTCCCTGGAGAGATGGCATTTGGGTTTTGGTCTCTAACTCCAGGTTTTCTTTGACTAAATTACACTTTCTCAGACTTATTTTTACCACAGCAAGATAATGACCTTGCTTGCTCAAATACACTTTGCCTCCTCCTGTCATAGTAAGTGCCAGCTCTTTCATGGGGGAAAATTGGAGTGAAGAAATTCAAGACATCGTGTGGCTTCTTTTTATAAGGAGTGGCAATGTTTCCGGAGGGAATTCATGTACTAATTGACTTTGTGAGGACAAAGTGTGGTCTGGTACAATCATATTGCATTAAGGGGTGCTATTTCTTGTTAAGCATCTGCTTAAAATGCTTGGGGGATAAGAGAGGTCTTAAATATTTGTTGAGGAAATGAATTAATGAATAAATCTGATAATAAACATAGTACCTGGCCTTAAAGAATTAAGAAGCTGATAAGGTCTACCAGGCATTACAAGAACCAGAGTTCTGCAGAACAGTTGAACTGGCAGCCCATCATCTACCCAGTACACTCGTGGATCTGAGGTTCCTTGGTCTGCATTCTTGTGTGTCACCACACGGGGACGCAATTGGATCTTTAAATATTATGCATTCAAGATGAAACTTATTTTTCCGTTTTTATAGCATCCTCCAAAAAAAAAATAAAAAAAATGGCAAAGCCCAGTTAAGGAGGCAGGGGAAGAATGGGCCAGGCTTTCATGTGAGTGAGGTAGCACCACTTTATCCAGAAATGAAGTGGAAAGAGGTCAGGCAGGAGCTGGAATGCACAGAGAGGTGAAGTGTGAAGATTTTGTGTCCTTTATCTGAATGGGAAGTGGAGTGGTGACTGGTGCCAGAAGTGACCGAGGAGCCGTGTCCCGTGCACAGAGGCTGTGCAGGGCATCAGGTTTTTAGGTGAGGATCTTGGGGACCTCACTGAGGTCTGTCACGTTGACCTCAATGAGGTCCCCAAGACCCTCACCTGACTGCTGGTGGCAGGGTTGAGTGACAGCACCTGGGAGGCACAAGGTGAAGGTTTTGGAAGGTCTAAAGATTAAAGGTGCCCAAGTGACTAAAAGGCTCCTATGAAGTCCACTGTTTTCAAATCTCGATAGGAACTTGGTTATAATCAGTTGTTACTGATGAAGAACCAGAATTCAGGTGGCATCAGTGAGACTTAAGGACAGTGTCTGCGGGTCACGGAGGACTCTGCTAAGGAAAAGCGAAATCAGACCAAAAGCATGGCCCTGGGAAGCTGGAGAAGACAGTCTAAGCTGCCCTGCCCTGCCCTTCTCTCTCCCTCTCCCTCTCTGGTCTCTCTCCAATCACAGATGTTTATTAGCACAAAAATTATTTGGAGGTGACATTGGTTATCAACGTCAAAAAAGGGTACTTACAGGTATATCTCGAATGAGTTAAATTTTACAAACTTGTGTAAAAAGTGGTTTAGAGGGAGATAAAGTCATATATTAAAATGCAGTGAAGGCTGGGTATATACCCAAAAGAATTGACAGCAGGACCTCAAAGAGGTATTCGTATACCATGTTCACAGCACATTCTCCAGAAACGGCCAAAGGTGGATGCAACCCAGGTGTCTACCCATGAGTGAACGGATTAGCAAAATGTAGTCCATCCATACCAATGGGATGTTATCTATAATAATAAAAGCATAATATGCTAATTAGACCAGACGTCCTTCTGGATGAAGCCACGGCAGAGGTGGCCACGGTGGTGGGCTGGGGCCGAGGCAGGGGCTGAGGCAGCCACCGAGCTGGAGGGGGCCAAGCCCCTTGCATGAATTTTGTGCACCGGGCCTCTAGTTTAGTATTAAAAGGCAGGAGATTCTGACACCTGCTACAACGTGTGCTGAGTGAAATAAGCCAAATGCTATGAGATTCCCCTTATGTGAGGTGCTGGAGACCACCACGGGACATGTGCTCGGCCACTGCTGACCCTGGTCCTTTTCTGTTCATTTTACTCCATGGTAGTTGGCAGAACACCTTCCATTCATCCCATGAGAGGAACCTAGGGCATGATTGAGGGGCATTCTTTTTTGTCAGATCCAGTGAACCCTGCTCTCGTGGTCCAAGGTTGTTTCCTCCCGCATGGACTCCCAGTGGAGAGGCCCCGACAGGCAGGAGTGTCTGCATGTGGACCCGTCCCTGCAGACTCCGCTCCTCCCAGGGCATCTGGCCCTTTCAGACAACGCCCTCCTCTTGGGGAGGGAGGCAGGGTCCTCCCTGGCCCGTCGCTGGGTTTGAGATTCAGAAAGCACACAGCCCAGGAGGTCCAGCTGCTGTTTAAGCAAAATAAATGCTCTCTCCTTATGCCAGAGATCTCAAGATGCTACCACCCAAGTGTTTTCACGGACACTATCCAACTTATAACATTTTTAGGTCAGAGTTCCTTACTTACGGAGTCCGAACATTGGCAAAGTTTGTCTCGGCACAGATGCCAACGAGTGGGATCAGAAGTGAGCCGAACTTTCTCACTTTAAAACAGAGACACATTTTCAACTTGGTTGGTAACAATTCCAGGTGGAGATGGGCTTCTAGCCCACAGCCCTTTTCTCCCTTTTGGCCCAGAGAGAAGAAGGAGGCCTTCGGAGAGGTCAGTCACCCCGAAACCTCTTGAAAAAAACCTGACACTCCCCTGCCCCAAATTTCAGAGCCTTTGGAAACCTCACTCAGAAGTTAGGCTTTTCATCCAAGCGCCTCTCCAGACTTGGGTGTGATGTCAGTGTGGTTCATTCTGATTGGGGACTGGAGCCTGGGGTCTTCCAGGGTCCCTGGGGACCCTCTCCTGAGCCCCTCCCTGGCATCTGGCGACTAGGGTGGACCTCAGTCCTGCCAGAGGACGTGGCAGCCCTGGGCCTCTTGGCCAAGGCCCACCACCACAGGCCCGGGGCAGCCATTCCTCATCCCTGTGGGCTCATGGCAGAATAGAAGGCTAGTGGGCCTGCATCTCGTCCTCAGCTTGGTCACTCCTCCCAGCTGCCAGGATCTGCCAGCCCAGCCCCTTCTCCTGGCTTTTCCAGACCAAACTTAAATCTTCCAAGAGGATAGCCCCATTGTGTCAGGCTCTGTCTCCCCTCGCCCACAGGAGGCCTTGCAGGGTGTGTGTCCAGGCTGATCGGTGCGGGAAGTGTGCAATGCATTTTCACAGAATGTCAGGCCAGGAATGCTCATTCCAGATTATGAACAGAAGTCTAAGGGTGACTCCTGTGCAGCTAGTCCTGACTGCCTTGGACTTAGCCAGGACCGTGTGCCAGCGTGACCCCAGATCCTGGCTGACCCCAGGTCCTGGCTGACCCCAGGCCTGGCTCCAGGTGCGCTCTGCGTCTGCCCAGTCTTCACTAGGTATCACTTCTCCAGGCCCAGAGGCCTCAGGACTGTCCTTGAGACATTAGAGTGGGAGCCCTGAATCAGACGTGGGTGCCTCAGAGCAGATTTCGGCACAGTGCTGGGAGTCTCGCTGGGCCCTCGCCGACTGGCAATGGTCAGCCATGTTTGTCTCCACTTCTCGGGCGAGTTTCTTTGAGCTCAGTCCTTGCTTTCACCAGCTCGTCTTCTATCAGCATCACCTCACCTGAACTTGTGGGCCGTTGCACGTCAAGCAGAAGAGAGACGGTTCCAGCTGGATTTAGAATTCCAGCGGGAAGACTGACACCTGCTTATTTGGGTGTTAGAGACGAGTGTCAACTGGACGGTCACTCCACCCGCCTCCCCCGAGTTCCTGGAGCTGCTTCTGTGTGGCCAGATGGCCAGTGCGGACCCGCTGGGCCTGTCAAACTGGCCTCATGTCAGGCCGGCTCCAGCCGAGTGGGCATCACACTACCATCCGTCCGTTAGGAGCCTTTAAACACAGGCTTCTCCCAAATGCAGATTCTGAAAGTGGGTGGAAAACTCCAGTGACTTCCTGATGGCTGTGGCCACAAACCGTGGTGTGGTTATTCTTAGCACGCATGACAGCGCCCTCTCGGAGGACACCGTGGGCGCTGATGGGCACCAGCTGCTGCATCTGAACCTCTGTTCTGGTGATGCGGCTCAGGACCTTTCGTGTCCCCTGGGAGTCACAAACAGAAATAAGCCATCCACTGCCGGTGAGGAGCTAACGCTGCAGCCTATCCCAGCTTCCCGAGGTGACTTCAGGACTTGAAGGGGTTAACAGACCAAATCTAGCCCATTTCCAGAGAGGGTTAGAGAGCGATCATGGGCCCAGTGGGAAACATGGCACCGAGGTTTTAGGCCCCAGGTGCGTGTGGCGGGTGAGACCAGGAGCAGGGCTCACAGCCCGTGTGTGCTCACGGAGGAGAGCATGTCCCCTCGCCCCGGGCTTCGCTGCCCTCCGCACGCACCTCGTCCTCACAAGCACCCAGCAAACTCGGGGCTGTGCCTCCAGTCAGCTGAACACCCTGAGAATGGAGGGCAGAGCCCAGCGCCCACCCAGGAAGGTGCTCCTGCAGGAGGAGGACTCCCTGCAGAGCCCAGAGTCCAGGGTTGAGAGTGGGGTCCTCTGCCGGCTGTCCTGTGTTTTGTAGCAGGTGAGGCAACGAGCACCTGCAGGGGCAGGATCTGTGGGCTTGCTGTTCCACCTCATGAGGATGCTGGGTTCTCACGTGGAGCCTGGAGGTGGGTCAGGAGCAAAGCACAGTTCACCCGCTGGCCTGCAGGCAGCTTGATTCTGGTTGAAATTTATTTTGACAAATGCTGTTTTCTAAATTAACTTTTCAAAAGGGTCTCTATGCCATTCATTGGAAAAGCCGTATTTTTTGCTGGTGATTGGGGATGGTACTGTGTAATAGTTGAGCATTCACAGCAATCCTCAGGTCTGACTGTGGCCCTCCCACCCCGCACCTTCGTCTGTCTGCCTCGGGCTAGTCCCCCAGTTTCTGTGGCAGGGTCTTTGCAAATCTTTAAATGTGTTGGTAGCGCAAATCCTTCCTGTAACTGGAGGTTGTTTGTTTTATTCAGCTTTGCTTTTCTTGTACTTTCCCAAGAAGAAACATGGATTTTTTTTTTTCAAGTTCCAATGCAAAGGAAGGAACCCACTCAGGTTTTAATCACCGTCTGCAGCTGTGAGTATGCAGCACCCTGTGCCCAGTAACCAAAACGTGACTGCAAGTCACTCGTCGGCAGGGCCTGCCTGTGAGTCAGTGGACAGCAGCGTCCCGGGGGCCTCGTGTCCCAGCACCTGGAGGGTTCCCACCAGAATGCAGAAGGGCAGACTTCCGAGTTTTCTGCGAAAGAGGAAGCTTGGATCGATCATGAGTATCGTCAGTGAGCTGGCTGTTTCTGCTTTCCCCAGAAATAGCTCTGTTGGCGAGACACGGCAGCGCTGCAGGCTGGACACTCATTCGGAAAGCCCCGTCCATCCCGGCCGTCCGCTAGTTCTACATTTGCACCTAAAACTCCTTCACGGGGTCGTTGGCCTCTCCAATTGGAGTTGGAGCCACTGTGTGCTCTCAAAAGCATAGTTTATTATTATTTTAAACATTCTCTTTTATGGGGAGAGTTAGGCTTTAGAAAGAACTGACTTTCCTGTGCAGGAATTGGGTTCCCCCCAAAATGTATACACACTCTGAGTAATTATAAAGGCGGTGTTTATGAAAATACATTTCATTTCCAAAATTGAGCTATCAATTAAGGTGTTATACATTTTAAAGTGTTAAAGTGCGTATACATTTCTGTGAGCACTGGGGCCGCGAGAGTGCGGGTCTCCCCGGGGGCCCGGTCAGGAGGGGCACTCTGAATGGGCCAGCTTCGCCCTCATCCAGAACCCTGACAGCACTCCTGGGCTCGGGGGCGGGTCAGGCTTCCCCCACCCCCCATCCCAACACTGCTCTGTGTTGCCCATCCCCCCTCCTTCCCTAACACAGCTCGGCTAGGTTTCATCTGCAAAAAGTCAGCTTAATATCATTTCCCAGGGTTATGGAAAAATGTTTGACATATCACCAGATGATTCGGGCTCCGGACAAGTCTTGTCAGCTGAGATGTCATCATAAAACCTTGCTGGCAGCCCGAGTGGAGAATGCTGGGTCCCTGTCCTGTTCCCTACTGATCTGAATGAAGATTTTCCACATTACACAGACCCAAAGTGGAGTGCCTTCGAGGCCACTGCGATGTCTCCATTACAAAGGTAACGGGCACGGAGCTAATCGCCGTGCCCTCTGTGCCCCACTCGGTGACACGGAGCCTTCGGAACCACCATCCCAAGCCAGGCCACCCTGTGAAAGAACACACGGGGCCCCCGAGTGCGGTGGCAGGATGGCGGGCAGGACCGGCGTTGAATTACATGGGCTCTGTGGCCGACCTTGGCGTCCAGAAGGGCTGCACCCTATTGACGCCCTGGTTTCCCTGTGGCCTTGGTCCCTGTGCTGTGTCATCTCAGTGTCCCTGCGGAAACTTTGCCCCCAGAAGGGGGGGGGGGATGCGCTTGGTGAGCAAGACCTGCTTCTGTTGACAGAGGGAGAAACAGTAAATTGTTTATTTTGACCCATTTGGGAAATTATTCTCCCTCAGACCAAGCAGCCTCCCATGGCGTCTCTTCCACCATCAAAATTTAATGCAAGCCCATCGTTTACTTCAAATCCATCCCTAAACCGTCATTCCAGCCTTGTCTTCATTACTCTGCAAATGTACCGCCCTTGGGTCAAATCATTCATTCGTGCATTTAGAAACATCGACTTGGTGCTGTGATGGTGGCCCCGTGGGCACCAAGGAGCTATTCCCCGCTCCTCTGGGGTCTGTTCGCCACCACTGGGTGCCGGTGTCACTTGAGTCGAGGTGTCCGTGGGGGACCAGCGGGAAAACGCAGACAAGGAACCTGCTCACCACCCATCAGGCCCAACGCAGGCATGGGCACATCTTCCTCCTCTTGTCGCTCCGTCTGTCTGGGTCTCATTGAGAAGAATGGTGTGTAAAGACTGTTGGCAGGTACAAGGAAGAACCGGGCGCACAGCTGCGCTTTCCTGTTGTCCGCGCTCATTTCCCAGTGAAGGGCCTGCTGTACCTTCCCTCTGAGAGCACTCGGCACAAGGGGGCGTCTGTCAGGCTGCCACTGGCCTCACCTGGGCTCCTGGGCTCTGGGATCTGCCTCCAGATTCGAGGTTGCTCAGCTCCTGGCCAGATGCTTCTCCTTGGATTCTTCACGGCACGCCGCTCGGTGCACGAGGGCAACGCGGATGGGCTTGCTTCTCTCTTCCTGTGGCTTCCCATCCTTTCCACGGTGAGAGCACGCTCAACAGGCAGACAGGCGTAGGGGTACCCTCCTCCCCCGCCCACCTTGGTCGTGTGGGGTTGCCCTGCAGCTGGGTCCCAGATGTTCTCCTTCCCTGGGTCATGATGCGACAGCACATCATCTCCAGGCTCTGAACTGGATTACCGCTTTTGTTCTTCCTTTAAAAATGTGTTTTGACCTAAATATTAATGGCAAGACATTTCCATTGCCAACAATTTTGGAAATGCAGAAAAAGTATTCTAACTTTTGATGCTTAAAAAGAAGTAAATTCTGAGTGGATATTATGTCAGTTTTAAGCCTTTAACATGAGAAAACAGAGCAGCCCCAAATCATCACAATCCCAGAAAAATCACAAGGTACGTCTGGTGCCACCCGCAGAAGGCGCTGCGTGAACCTGAGTGGCCAGCGTGCTCCCAGGTGGGGCGGACAAGGCACCGCTCAGACTGTAAGCACGTGTTCTTTCTGTCTACACAGTGCCACGTTCTTCACATTGTGTCCCAAACCCAAGGAGGCTGCGAGGTGCCTCCCAGAGAAAACATCTTGGGCAGGTGAGCTTGGTGCAGGCGGGAGTCAGAGCTGCTGGCCATGAGTTCAGTGTTAACAAATCCAGATACGCATCAGATCGGGCATCTTTAAACAGAAACACACGTGCATCAAGGTTGATGAAATCATGAACATGTGAGCAGAGGCTCCCGGCACCTCACCTGTGTTTCCTCTGGAGCCTGAGTTCAGTGTTTGTAACTCAGGGTTCATGGTGACCTTGTAGAACAGGACCTCCCTGAGTACCGAAGATCGACTGGAGACCTGCCCCGGAAGAAAGCGAACTCACACACGGTGCAATTGCTTCCTAATGTATGTGCATAATATATGTTGTTATATGTAAGTTATATAGTGGTATAAATACACGTGAATGAAATGTGTATTCTCTATGAAGATGACTGTAGCTGTGGGTGTACATTCACGTAGACATATTTTAGAGCAGTTCTTTGTCGTTTTTTCATATAACAGATACGTTTTTCTGCTGGCTTGCAGGCAAGAGGCTGGCAAGACTTGTAACGAGATCTAGGGCCCGAATCTCTGCCCTAACCACCCCTGGGAGACCCGCGTGGGCGAGGGAGGCTGCTTTTGCCTTCCCGGAGGTGAGTGTCTGGAGAGCTAGCCGAGGCCAGGTCTGAGTTCCTGAGTGGCCGTGACTTCATTCAGCCCTGACCCTGTTCTAGCCAGTCCGGCAAGCTGAGAGCTCGGGCGCTGGGGCCTTGTAGTCAGCAATATGTTAGCCTAGAAATAAAAGGCCTTTCAAAGTGAGAGGCAACAAGCGTTTCTTTGGGATCAACAGGAACAGCTGTTCAGGAAGCACTGATTCAAGCAGAAGCACAGGTGATGTTCCAATGAGGAGACACAGGTGATGGGCGTCATGAGAAAGGAGAGGGGACAGTGACATCCATGGCAGGAAGGCATCACTATTGGTGCAGACAACAGTGACGCTGATTCCAAACAATATTGTAATTTTCAGTCGTGTGGTCGTCAGACCAATAGCCACGATATCTGCTTTCTCGTCATCTTCACAAACAGCTCTTTGGGGCACAATGTTGCCGTGGGCCCTGGGCCAAGGCTGCTCTGTCCTGTTTTGACATCCAGAGGTTTGAGGACCAGTCGTGCAGGGCAGGCCCTCTGCGATGGCAGCTCCGGCTCCATGTGGAAGGGACTCCAGTTATTACTTATTCATTTGTTTTGACACTTGAGCAAATGTCGTGAGCTGACCTGGGAGAAGAAACTTCATGTCGTTCTGGAGTCGACACAGCTGCACGGGAACCACAGCCCACACCTCCCGGGGCCCCGTCTCCCACCCCCACGGTATCCCCAGTGGGCCCAGAACATCCTCCAAGCTTAACTGTTGGCTCCCTTTGAAAAAAATCAAGCCAACCTGCAAATGCGTCCTCAGAGCTCACTGTGAGTTCATTAATGCGGCTCTTGCTGTCTTATTATTCTCAGATTCAAAGCTAATTTGGAAAGCTCCACGTTCCTTTAAAGTTGCTGGTTAAAGGGTCTGGCAGCCGAGTAAATGAAGGGAGAGCGGCTTCGCGTGCGATCCTGTAGTCAGAGGCAGATATTAGATTATGGTCCCGGCACTCCACCCACAGCTGCTCCTGGACACTGAGGGGATGTGCGTTGACCCCTCGTGAACTTCTCGAGGCTGCCACGGGCCCCAGGTCCTGACGGATATCCACCAGGCACCACTCTGTGGGAGGGCACTGAAGGAGCCCTTGGTCCCAGGAGTCTGGTAATCAAGGTGAAGGTCTGTAGTGATGAGCCGTGATGACAGATTGCTCTGGGTCATCCACACGAGGAGAGTCTGAGGAGCTGCCACAGCCCAGAGGAGCCTGAGGGCACGTGCCACCAAGTGCCACCTGGGGTCCTGGCCCAGGCCCTGGGGCCGAGGAGAACATCAGGGGAGGAAGCTGCGGAGTTTAGTTAACGATAAGGACAGCGTCAGCGGTTCTAACACGGCGGTAACGTGAGGAGTTGGTGAGGGGCCGCTACCTGTGGGTGTGAGAACTCTGCATCTCACACCGCTCTACTATAAACGCTCATCAAAGTTCACAAGTGAATCCAAATAATGGCATAAGAGAGAATAAAGTCTCTTCCTTCGGGCAGATCTAAAGAGAAAAATATTCCCCTCCGTGGGCTCCTGGGCGCCGGCCCTGATGGCCCCAATGAGAGGTCTATGTCCAGTAAGGAGGATGCTTGATGGACTTGTGGGCTTTCCCGCCTCAGGCCCCGCAAAAGGAGTGACTCTCTGGCGGCTGGAGCGGCTGAGGGGCGGCCTGGGGGGCTCCCTGCTGACCCACTTGGACCATTAGCCCCGCAGAACGGGCCTCATTTGGAAACAAGGTCTTTGTGGATGTGGCAAGAGGAGGTCACCCTGGATGGGGTGGGCCCCAGGCCCCTGGTTTTGTCCTCGAAAGGAGAGGGGGGATGATGTGAAGACACAGAGGGGCCACGGGACCAAAGCAGAGGTTGGGGTGCCACAGCCACAAGCCGGGCTGCCAGCACCCCAAGAGGCTGGAAGCAGCAGGAGGACCCTCCCTAGATTCTCCAGGAGCCCGGCCCTGGGGGTCCCCTGATCCCAGACTCTGCTCCAGATAGTGGAGAGTGAACGGGAATCGGGCTGAGGGAGGGTGGGCCAGGACCTTGCCTGGTAGGTTGTGGGGCTGGGGCTCCAGTCTGCCTCCCGGAGGGTTAGGGACCGCTCCCCCCTCAGGCCCCGGGAGGTGAGATGGCAGCTCCAAATCTGGGCCTCGGGACCCGACCGAGGACACTGGGCAAACAGCGGACGGGTGTACCTAGGACTGGAGCTTTCCAGGCCGTGGACCCTTCGTGCCCAAACCAGCCAAGTCCCGGGGAAACCAGGTGCTTGGTGGCCCTCTGGGGGCTCCAGCGAGGAGGCAGCCTGTGGGACAGGGCCAGCCCCCATTCCTCACTGGTCTCAGGAGGATCTTGGGCTGCTGCCTTCGGTGAAACCTGTGCTGAAACATGGTGGGGCGGGTGTTGGGGCGGAGGCCCTGCTCACACGCCCAGGCCGGGACACCTGGAGGATGCCACTACCTGGTGGGCCTGCGGGGGAGGGGGTGGGAGGGGGGTGGGTGGAGCCGGGCCAGGCACTCAGGGTGGCCGCCCGGTGACATGCTGAGACGTCAGATCTGTGCTCTGCGGCCTCCACCCCTCTCACTGCAGGAGGGCATGGCCTGGGCCTTTGGTGACTTTGTGTCTCAGCCCTAAAGCTCCCGAGGGGCCTCTCTGTTCCCCGTGGGGGAGGAGCTGGAGGGGCTGAGGGGCCTGGGGTTTGGGTTAGGGTTGGAGCCTCCTCTATAGGCCCTGGTCGGGCTGCTGGGGGCAGGACAGGAGCATGTGACGGTGGTCAGGGATAGGGTGGGGAGGCCACGGTGCCCCTGCTGAGCGTTCCTCCTGCAAGGCCCGGGGGCCCCCACACGGCCAAGAGCAGGGGCTCAGCCACTGGGGTCGGAGATACGAGAGGAGCCTGGAGTCTCCAATGCTGTGTGCATGTGCGTCCGGCTGTGCAGGTGCCGCGTCCCGTTCACCTGGCATCACTACATCAGGACTGACGTGTGACTGTGAAATGACACAGTACCATCTCATGGCTGTGTTTTTATTTTTATTTATTTATTATTTAAATACATTTTTATTGATTTTAGAGAGGAAGGGAGAGGGAGAGAGAGATAGAAACATCAATGATGAGAGAGAATCATCAATGGGCTGCCTCCTGCATGCCCCCTACTGGGGACCGAGCTCACAACCTGGGCATGCGCCCTTGACCAGAATTGAACCCGGGACCCTTCAGTCCGCAGGCCAACGCTCTATCCACTGAGCCATACCGGCCAGGGCTCGTGGCTGTGTTTTTAGAGAACTATCTGTGCATCTGTGTCTTGGTGTGTGTGGCTCCGTCACCATCATCCCACGTGTTGACTTCACACGTTTGCAATCACTTCCCTGAGGAGGACCCGTGGGCACAGAGGTCAGCAGGTCTGCGTGTTGTGGGCATGGGTGCCGTGTGTGTGCGGGGAGGGGCGTCTTCTTGGAGGCTCCAGGGTTTCCTCCCTCCAAACGCGCAGCTATCGCCCATCTGTTTCCAAAAGGAACCTGAGGTTGTTTACAAGAAGGAAGACACAGTCAACGGGAGGGTGACACATGGCAGAGAGAAATGTTACGTCGTTCAGAGAGCGGGTAATTATGCCGTTGACTCTGAGCGTCCCAGCAGACAAGGCAAAAAGGACCCTCAGCCGTGAAAGGAGACAGATTCCTGGGGGCCAGCTGCTCTCAGCACAGGTGCGTGTTCAGAAGGCTCTTTCTGACGTCAGATAGAGAACGTCCTTCCAGATTGCCTCTAGCTGGGTGCTCTTCCCATCCCCCCGCCCCCCAGAGCAGGGTCCCTTGCACAGAGGAGGCTCCTCAGGGCAGCGGCTGCTCCATAGGCACCTACTGGCTCTGAGTCCACTCCACCCCAGCCTCGCTCTACCCCTCAGCCCCAGCTTTCAATCTCAAGCCCATTTTAAAACCTTTTTGTATTAAAAAAAATCTATAAATTCATATATCTTAGAATAATTGTATTGAGGCCAAAGTGTCCCTAACAGTACAAAGTATCAGGTTCCAGTAACACCCGTCGATTGAAACACACCCACACGCAGCAGAAGCCATTCCAGTATTTGTTTCTCTTTTCTTTCTGGAAGTTCGTACTGTCTGACCACTGTCACCATCACCAGCCCACCTGCCGCTGCAGCCCCCAGTCTGCCCTGTGTCTGTGAGTTCGGTTATGTTTTTGTGTTTTTAGATTCCACACGTAAATGAGCTCACGCGGTATGTACTTCTGTTGAAGAAGATAAAGGGCATGTTAGACGAGATTTAGCCACATTAGATTTGAATTATTCAGTTTTACCTGCATTTGGAAAAGATCCATTCATACAAAGGCCTGGGAAGTTTTCCCGAACGTGCTCCACCTGTTCTCTGAGGGGTCCTGGGCTAGCCGTGGGCAGCTGCAGGGTCAGGGTGAGCCCAGGGCTGAGGCCTCTGTGGAAGGCAGGCCTGGACAGACCGTCCCTGAATACAGAGCATCTGGACAGACAGAGCGTCCTGGACAGAGTGTCCTGGACAGACAGGTGGACCTGGGCAGGCCCGTGGGCTGGGCCCTGCAGGGCCAGCCTTGCAGGAGCTGTCGCTATTGTGACATTGCCCTGGAGGTTGATGAAGATGTAACCCCACAGAGCTGTTGGCTTGGAGCCCGAAGTCACATGCTGACATGCTGCCTCCTGCAGGTGTTTGTTTACTTGAAGCCATTTCACAGCACAGACCTTGAAGTGAGGAATGCGTGCATGTTGCTGGGTGTTTAGAAGAAGATTAATAGATTATTTGTAACTCCTTAATGAAAACATTACGCACGCCTCGCAGCCGGCTCTGTCCTGCTCATTTCCAGGCTGCTAATTGCCGGGGCATATACGCTCTATTGAGAAATGCAGGGCCATCCATACTCTCAGCCACATTCATTAAAATATAATTGCTCTAATGAAATTCTTATGGAATAAGGCATAGTTCAAACAAAGCATTGCCTTCCTAAGGGTTGATTTTCCTGGCCAATTACGGAAATGACTGCGGAATATCTAGCGTTACTTCAATGGGTTTCTCCTGGTAAATCCATCAGAGGGAACATTCCAGAATCTCGCGGGGCTCACTCGGGCTGTTGGGACCTCCCAGTTTCACCTTAGACACTCTCCAATGGTTAAAAACTCCGCAAAATAGCCCTGGCAGGCGTGTCTAAGTGGTTAGTGCATTGGCGTACAGACTGAAGGGTCTCAGGTTTGATTCCTGGTCAAGGGTATGTACCTGGGTTGCAGCTCATTCCCTGCTTGTATGGGAGGCAACCAGTCAATGTGTCTCTCTCACATTGATGTTTCTCTCTCTCTCTCTCTCCCCCCTTCCTTCCTCCCTTCCAATAGCTCTCTTAAAAAAATAAAAAAACTGGAAAAAATATCCTCAGGTGAGGATTAACAAAAAAAATCTCCAAAAACTCCACAAAATAATGCAAACCCCAGTGGCTCTCTGGCTCCCCCTGGAGGTGAGATCTGGGGTGGCTCTGCTTGCTGTGAGGGTGTGTCCAGGACAGAGATGGGTACCCTGGAAGGAGTCCCCAGACCTCTGACCAGACTCCCTGGCTTAAGGAGGCCGGAAGCTGGGTCGCCTCAGGTGAACTGGTTTGCGATGCAGCCAGGAGGCCAGAGAGCAACTGCCTCCTCTCACCAGTGGACCTATTTTAAAAAAATGTTTAAAAAATTGATTTCAGAGGAAGGGAGAAGGAGAGAGAGACAGAAACATCAATGATGAGAAAGAACCATCCATTGGCTGACTCCTGCACGACCCCCACTGGGGAATTGAGCCCGCAACCCAGGCACCTGCCCTGATCGGGAATCGAACCTTGACCTCCTGGTTCATGGGTCGACGCTCAACCACTAAGCCACACTGACTGGGCTCCCCAGTGCTCTTTTTAAAGCAAATTAATGAGAAAGGAGCTGGTGTTAAAATTGACCTTTCACACCAGGATGGAGCCCTCTTCTCGCCTCAGCAAGGCCCTGGGCTCCTCTGGGACTGTTGCCCGCCTACAAAGAGGGGGACAGCACACACTGTGAACGGGGTCAGCCTCAGGTGCCCCTTCCTTGCTGGGACAGATTTGATCATATTTGCTACGGGATTCCCATTTTTGAAAAAATCTGATTGAAACGATTTGGCAAATGGGCGGGTCAACCTTTGTCCCTGTTCCTGCCGTAGCCCGTGCCCCATGGCCCCAGGCTGTCCCCACAGAGCTAAAGCACAGACCAGCCACCCCAACCGTCCACCCCCGGGGCGCCCTGTGAGCCCACTGGGCAGGTCCCGCTCCCGTGGTGACAGGCCAGCGTCACAGGACAGGAGCTGTGCGCCTGGCGCACCGTCTTCAGCTCTGTCCACGCCAGCGGGGTGACAAGTTAGACTGTGACCATCTCCCGCTGGTCTGAATCTTGTCTGAGGCCAGGCAGCCGGCAAGTGGCAGGAAGAGGGTTGGCCATGCCATCTGCAGGTGAGGCTGGTGGTCCTGGCTGTGGTCTTGCTGGCTGGGACCCCTGAGGGCAGGCCTCTGGCTTGCTCCTTACGGTGCCCTGTACTCAGCCAACTGATGGTCTGAGGCCAGGACGTGAGAGGTCCCCTGCAAGGGCACCTCTTTACCCAGCTGCCTCGCCCTCGAAGGCTCCCTTGTTGGTCCCCGTGTGCAGCCTGGGCTCCAGGAACTGCAGCGTGGCGGCCTCCTTGGAGGACAAGCTCAGAGACTGTCTGCCTGTGAGCTCAGTGCTCAGGCTCCGAGATGACCATGGGTTTAAGCACACAGCACTGGGACGTGCTCCCAACCTGTGAGCCCAGGTTTTGCCTGGGAGGTGCCAGCGGCCGTCCCCATGCCCCACGCCTGCCCCCTTTGGAGTCCGACAGCCACACTGAGCACACACGGGGGCCAGGCCCTCAGGGACGGAGCCCTGGCCGCTGTCTCCTGGCAGAATCTGGACGGAGAGCCCAGTACCTGTAGAAGCCCGGATGTGACAGCCCGAGGGGCATCTGCGGCATCTGACCCTGCAGCGGGGCTGGGTGCTCCCACAGGCTCCCAAGGGCTTTCCCCCACAGAGGGCTCCTGGGGCACCTGGACATGAGCTTCTCGGGGGAGCCCTCTCTGAGGAGGGAGGGAGGGTAGGAGGGAGCTGACAGGAGTAGCAGGTGGTCCTAGTCAGGTGACAGGTTGATGGTTTCCTCTGCCCCCCTGACGGGCTGGGCTGGTGCCCGCCCGGAGGCCTGCAGCCAGGCTCTGGTCTGTGGGTGGATGGAAGAGGGTGACCCGCAGCCTGTGCCCAGCCCTGCCCGCTAGGGAAGGCTCCCAACCTGCACTCCGCCCCTGGTGACAGCTACGTGCTACGTGCATGGGCTACACCGTCCCACAGAGATTTGAACAAGACTTGGGCAGCAAGATCTACAAAAGTCTGCCCCTCTCCAGCCTGTGGCACTATGTCCTGGGGCAAAGAAGGGGTGTTGAGGGCAGTTCTGGGCTGGAATCCCCACCTCTAGGCTCATGTCGGGGGGCGGGGGGCCATTGATCGGGGGAGCGTCACAACCAGGCTCCCCGGGCCGATTGTGGAATGCGGGGGTCCAGCTCCGGTGCAGCCCTGGGGCCCAGTGGGGTGTCGGCAGCCTCCCCAGCCCCCGGGCCAGTGGCTGGTCTGGGGCCACAGTGCACACAGGCTGAGGTCTGTCTGGAGTTTGCTGAGCAAACACGTCACTGTTCTCAGGTTTCTGTTTCTCTGGGTGGTGATGCCCTGCCCTGGGGCCAGCCCCCAGCCCGCCCCACGCCTTGGCTTCTCCCTCCGCCAGTCATCACCTCCCCCGCCCTCCTTTTATGGAAGGAAACTGAGGCCCAGGGACATTGCCAAGGTCACTGCTAATTAGTGGCAGAGCTGCTGTGGTTCCATTACGACACCGCCTCCCACAGCAGAGGCAGGGCTGGGACGCCAGCCGAGGGCCTGTGCCGACGTCTCAGCAGATCCCACACTCCTCACACGTCTGTCTCCCACCTCAGGACCCCCCAGCCAGGCGTGGGTCCCCGGGCCAGCCTCTGCAGGGAGCCCTGCCCACCCCCTGCCCCCTCAGGGGGAAAGGGTTCCCGTGTCCTGGCAGAAGAGCCTGTGGGCTGTGGGGCAGGCGTCAATGCGGGAAGCCCGAGGGTCTTAGGGCTCCCTGGGGAAGGGGTGCATGCCTGCTTGGGGGGTTGTCACACAGGGAACTGGATGGAGGCGAGGGGCCGTGCCTGGCAGCGTTCTCAGCCTCAGCGATGTGCGGCAGGCCCTTCCTGGGGGACCAGAGCTCTGGGGTCTTGGTGGGGTGAGGCGCTCCAAGGGCACCCGAGGGGCGGGGTGGCTGCTGGGCCCAGTGGGCCAGACCCCTGCAGGGCCAGCGGCCCACAGAGCGGCCTTCGTGCTGGGTGGGTGGGCAGGAGCCCTGCAGGGCATGTGCACCCGGTGGGCAGGCCCCAGGTACTCCGTGTTTCTCGGCTGCATCCACCCCACCCATCTCTTCCCACCCCGTTTCTTCAGGAAATGGTTTGAAGCGAAAACCTGCGTCTTTTCACCAGAGCTGGGAGGGCAGGCTTAGGTGGGACTCCCCACCCTCACCGGCGAGGGGGTCGGGAACCATGGGAAGGAGGTGGCCTCACAGGAGGCAGTCCATCCCTCTGTCCCTCGGGCAGCCTTCCTGCAGCCGGGCTGCAAACCTCCCCCTTCTCCTGACTCGGGGACATGAGCTAATCCAGGCTGTGAGTGCGGGACGGACACACCAGCAGGGGGCTCACCAGGAGTGGGCTGGGGGCAGGCGGCTCAGCCTCACTGGAGGATCTGTATGTATAGGGACCCGGTCTCTGCCCCTCAAAGGTGGGCAAATTTCGGAGCCAGGTGCTGGGACTCGACCTCCTGCAGCCACAGAGGAGCAGGAGGTTCCCAGGGCCCTGCTCCGTCAGGCGCTGCCACCGCCTTTGTTATTTATGCCCCGCCTTGTTCCGAACAGGGATGGCATGCTCTCAGCAATGCAGGCCAAAGTCAGCCTGACAAGGTGGCTGAGCCCGTTTCCGCTCCTCCCTGCTCAGCACGGCTCCGGACCCTGGGCCAGAGCGGGAGGCACCAGAGGAATGCGGGAGGGACAAGAGGTCTGCGCCCAGGACTCCGAACACGAGGACGAAATACCAGCTGGGCCCTCATAGCCCACCGGCCACGGGCAGAGCGACCAGCCCTGCCTTCTCCAGCCCAGGTGGGCTCCTCCGCCCTGACTGACCTGCCTGCAGAGAGATGCCTGGAGCCAGGCCAGGAGAGGGACGGGCCGTGGGCCCCGGCACAGGCTGGGCGAGGGACCCATCACAGGCGGTTACCAATAGGTTCTGGTTGGGTGCAGACAGGATGGGGCATGGGGAGCTGAATATGGGGTGCCTTGGAGACACCCCAGAGGAGGAGCCAGGTGAGCAATGGGACACATGATGGAGGGTTAGCTGCATAGATGGTGGGCGAGCCCTGGACATGAGTGAGACCTGCTGGGGACCAGACCGGCAGAGGGGTGGAAAGGACAGGCCTGGGCCTGGACGAAGCCAGCGTCGGGACCAGGGGGACGGCCACAGGTGCGGGGCTGGACCCCTCCGCCTGGGCCTGCAGTTCAGCTGCCCCTGCGACGAGGGAGAGGCCAACCGAGTCAGGACACAGGGAACATCCCTCCGCAGCTGGGACCCAAATTAAGGAGAAAACAAAAAATTTTCAAAACCGGCGTTTGTTCTTTGTCTGCCATTTGTTTCTCCATTTCATTTGTTTCTCCATTTCATTTTCCTTTTTCTTCCAAATCTTCACCCAAGGATATTTTCCATGGATTTTTTTTTTTTTTGAGAAAGAGAGAGAAACATCGATGCGATAGAGCAGTGGTTCTCAACCTGTGGGTCGCGACCCCTTTGGGGCTCGAACGTCCCTTTCACAGGGGTCGCCTAAGACCATCGGAAAACACATATATAATTACATATTGTTTTTGTGATTAATCACTATGCTTTAACTATGTTCAATTTGTGACAATGAAAATATATCCTGCATATCAGATATTTACATTACGATTCATAACAGTAGCAAAATTACAGTTATGAAATAGCAACGAAAATAATTTTATGGTTGGGGGTCACCACAACATGAGGAACTGTATTAAAGGGTCACGGCATTAGGAAGGTTGAGAACCACTGCAATAGAGAAACATTGACCAGTTGTCTCCCACACGTGCCCCAGCCAGGGCCAGGGATTGAACCCGAAACCTAGGTACGTGCCCTGACTGGGCATTGAACCCACGACCTTTCAGTGTATGGGACAGCACTCCAAGCTGCTGAGCCACACTGGCCAGGGCCTTGTAGTATCTTCACGTGGACCCTTTTAGATTATTGATCATCATTGAACATGGTGAGTTCTCTTTAGACCTTCCATTTGCCAGGAGTTCACGTGGGTGATGGCCAAGGAGTGTTCCAGAACCAAGGGAGGGTTCCTGGGTCAGCAAAGCCTCTCCTGTGCACCTCTGAGCACCGGGTGGGACTGCTCACCTGGACTTCTCCCCAGCCACAGAGGTCAGCCGTGCAGGAGTCACAGGGGAGCCCTCCCCACCCCACCTCACCGGCAGGCCACTGTGGAGGTTTCCGTGTCATCTGTGACCCCCCAGAGCCCATGTCCCCGACCCCTGCCCGACCCTCCTGCAGCAGCCCTCTCTGGGCAGGGCCCCATCCCGGCGCAGGCTGTGACCTGTGGGCTCTCTTCCTGTGTCTCCAATGATGTTGGTATTTTCACTCCTCCGAGCCTGTTGTTCCCAGGTGGTTTCAGTGAGGACAAAGGACAGAGGCAGCTGCTCACTATTTTAAGGTCCAAGTCTGCATACGTGTTTTTCAACGTTTATCAAATTATATCTAAGTCACCTGTGGCCCGAGATACGTGGTTGTCAAGGGGACGTGTCTGGTCTTTACTGCGCTAGTGAGAGAGGACCTGTTGGTCGTGGCAGCAGACTCAGGGACCCCGACATCACCAGCTCCGGGACCAGGTGCGTCCCAGCCCCTCCCGCGAGCGCCGGACACCGCCTGAGCTCAGTGCTGCCCCCTAGCGGCTGTGTGGGCGAAGCTCTGCCCCACGTTGGTCACCTACTTGAGAAGCGGTGTTTTGTGGGGTCGTTTCCCACACGGACCTTGATTCAAGGTTCCTTCTGTGGGGTCCAGACTCAGCCAGGCATGTTGTGGTCTCATTCCCGATGTGCGCGGGTCCCTGGTCCAGGCTCGCAGAGAGAGCAGCCCTGGCCTCCTCCTTCCTAGAGAGTGGGGCCCAGCTCGGCCGCCTCCGCTGTCCCAGCGCTGCTGACGCTGTGAGCTCGTTCTCCCGGCTCCATGGCCCACGGCTGAGCCGACTGCCGGCTCACCCACCCAGGCCGCGCCCCACGGAGGGTCACGGTGCTCCTAAGGTCCGGCACCTTCTTGGTTCCCAATGAGAAGGACTTCATTCTGCATCCCGGCCTGGACATGTCCCGAGAGAGCCCGAGGTGGGCTGCGGCCAGGTGCTTCTGCAGAACGGCTATGCCGCACACCAGGCCCAGGTGTGCAGGGAGCCCTGGGTGTGAGGAGGGACAGTAACGGACCGGACCCAGGTCCCTGAGGCCCCGCCAGCTCCGAGCACGGGGAGAGCAGACGGAGCCCTGCCCCTGTGGTCGGTGCTCCCAGGGGTGGCGCGCAGACCTCTTTCCTAAATGACCCGCACACGTGTCCACAGGGCCCGCTTGTGCGCGGGGGCCGTGGGGCGGGCGACGCCTTCGGAGTTGGCAGGTGGCGAGCCCGGCAGACCTCCTCAGGCGGCCGCAGGAAGGCGTCCCAGCAGGCCGGTTTGGACGGCGTCCGAGTGGGGTGAGGAGAGAAGGGAGTCTGGTAGCAGTAAAAACAATAATAATGAAAATGTCAGAAACGCAGCCAGCCCTTCAGGACCGTTTCACTCGTCAGGTTGTTTTTCTCTTTTATTACTTGGCCCGATTCTCTCGCGCAGGTCGCACCCTGACTCGCCGACATTCGGGCCGGACGGCTCGGCAGTGGGCGTCCCCTGTCCCGGGCCCTGTGGGTGCTGAGCAGCACCCTGACAGCTGCCCACCCGAAGCCAGCAGTCCCCAGACGTGCAGAGCCAGCGGGAAGGCATCTTTAGATTCCGGTAACCCCGGCCCTGCTCCCGGCCCCCACTCCTCTCCACCCTCCCGAGCCCTCCAGTTCCCGACACCTCAGTCACACGTGTGATATCCCCTCCTCAGTTCTCAGAAGGTCTGCTTCGAACCCAGGAGAAATGACTAAGGGACGGGCCATAAACCAGCCTTCCCATCAGGCCCGGAGGAAAAATAAGCCACTTGTCCTTCTGGGCACGCTTCCCGAGGCCCTTGGACGAGCTTCGCGAAGGCCTGTCCTCCTCCCACTCCAGCGTCCTTCCCAGGGCTGGGCGTCACCAGAGCGGCCGCGGGGCCTGCCTCCCGAGGGGTCTCCCGCCACCTCCAGATGGGGCCTCGGCGGCAGGCACCGAGGGTGAACAGGGTCAGTGGGCAGAGCGGCTCCAGAGAACGGCGCTCTTCACACTATTGCTAAAATATGGGTGTTTGCGAGGGTTGCTACAGAAACACCAAGTGTAGAATCCAAAATAGGGCGTCTAGACACACTCCTACTGTCTGACCTTTGCTGTGTTTCCTCATCCACCCAACCTGGCCCAGCGAGCGGGTGACTAAGCAGTGAGTCACTCGACACCCTGTCACAGGCCCGACGAGGCCCAGGTCACTGCTGTAAATTTCAGCCTGTCTGCGCCGGCGACGCGCAGCTCCCCACCGCCAGCACCGTCTCGTGTGGCTTCTGAGCCGCGATGTCTGGATCGTCAGGAACTAATGTCAAGTCTGTTAAGTCCAGAAGCCGAGGGGCTGCCGCAGAGCAGAGCTCGCGTTTGGCGGGAGCCGTGAGAAGGAAGGCGGCGACAGGCCGCTGGACCTGGACGGAGAGAGGCGCGACCTGCAGGCCTGTACTGCGGGGCCCGGGGCGCTGGTGCTGGCCTGCGGGCGGATCCTCTCGGCCCTGCACCGAGCACCTCCCCACAGCTGGCAGCTGTATCTCACAGTGGCCTGTGGGGCGGCCCTGACGCCAGGAGACACATCTGTGATCTGAATAAACTCAACATGCAAACACTTGACTTTGTAGAACTGGGGACTGGTTTATTTTTCCCAAACCCGGTGCCCTGAGTGTCAGGAACATGGCGCCCACGCAGCCCGGGGCATGGGTGGCTCTGCTGGGCGTGATCACAGGCACACCGTGGCAAGAGCCTGGCAGAGGGACTGACAGTCCGGGGACCGCAGGGAAACACAGCTTCGCCGTGGACGTGGCTGAAGGACCCATGAGCATTGGGATTGGGGCTGTGCCGTTGGGACGTACCTGTGGTTTTAAAAACAGAAACAAGTAAGATAGGAGTTGTTTTATTGGACAAGAGGCCCTTTTGCCAGGACAGTGTTGGTGCCATGGAGCAAGGGGACCCTGAGCCTTCGAACGGGCCAGATGCTGTGAACTGTCCCAAAAGAAGACAGCTCTCACCAGGCAGCATCACTCTTGGGCCCGAAGGTGTCCCAGAGCCACGCTGCAGCTGTGGTGGGGGCTGTGGGAGCCATGCGTGGCACTGAATGGTGGGCAAGACCCAGTGGCCACACCTGTTCTGGGACGAGTGGTCTTGACCCCTGACCTCTCTGGCCTTCAGCTCCCAGAAAGAAAGGCTAAAAAATGTACTCACCACCCAATGTTTCTTTTCAAGGTTTTCATTTGCTCCCCTCCCTCCCCCCGGATTCTGTTGCTCCAGGCTCCTTGAGGGATGTAAAGGGTCGGCCACAAATAGCAGGTGAGACGCGTCGCTGAGGTGTCACAGCATTAAGTGCTCCGACCGCGTGTGGCCGGCCGGGGAGCTGGGCAGGCGGGCGATGACTGGCCGCAGGCGCAGAGCGTGGTATGGTCGCCTGCACCACGGCAGCACGGAGGATTTACTCAGTTACTGCTTAGTGCTCTCAACTAACTTTCTTTTAATAAAGAACATTCGCTGAAGAAAAGGATGGAGGCTAAAAACAAACCTGCATCCACGATCGAATCGAAATGACACAGGTCAGTGCTTCCTCAGCTCCCAGGGCTCCACCAAGATGAAGGCTGGAACGAGAGTCCGGAAGGAAGGGCATGGATTAGCGTGGGGCCAGGAGGGCGGGCGGAGCCTGCACCAGCAGTGGACGGTGTGCGTGTGCATGTGTGTGCTCACATGTGGGTGTGCTTTGTCAGAGCCTGCGTGTGCACCCACTGCTCGAATTGTGCCTTGGAGAGACGTTCCATGAATTCAGTCCTCCACTACAGATTCTTCGACAGCCATGTCTTGCAGAAGCTATTTTTATTTAATGTTTGGATTTTGAGGGATGCTTTCCAAAAACGAACAGGAAGTTCTCCAACTACAAGCTACTTGTTTCCAAAAAAAAAAAAAACCTCATTTGCTACTCAGAACTCTGGTCTACCTCAGAGAGCATGCTGCACCAATGGGCTTCCTCCGGTCACCTAGTCACCTAGCCGGGTGTGTCCTCTTCAGAGCCCCATTAGAGCTCAGACCTGCATTTCAGCTGCCATAGTAAAGGCTGGAATAGAATTATTTATACTGTGTGACTGACTGGTGGCTTTTTTTTTTTTAAATCCTCACCCAAGGATATTTTTCCATTGATTTTTAGAGAGTGGAAGAGCGAGGGAAAGACAGAGAGAAATATCGATATGAGAGAAACATATCAATTGGTTGCCTCCTGCAAAAGCCCCGACCAGGGCCCAGGCTGAGGAGGAGCCTAAGACCAAGGTATGTGCCCTTGACTGGAATTGAACCTGGGACCCTTTGGTCTGCAGGCCAACACTCTATCCACTGAGCCAAACCGGCCAGGGCTGACTGATGGCTTTTTAATAGTGCATGTACATTTGCAATTTTAGACTAGGATTCTATTTAAACCAAATCTCTAATTGGTTATATTTCCTGGGGTTTAAGTGAAAATTCAGGGAGAGATTCTGGGGAGAACGGAGTCAGCCTCCATCAGCCCTTGAGATACCCCAGCTCCCACCCACACCTGCTCCCTCCTTCCGAACCCACCATAGGCTGCACACTCGGAGCCACGGTGGCAGGACCCACAGACGGGCTCCTGAAGGCTGTCAGAGACGTGGGCATGACGAAGCCCAGGGAATGTGTCGGGGAAGATGGTGCCTCAGAGCTGGGCCTCCCTGCCCCTCCTTCCAAATCCCTGCCTGGAACTCCCCCCACAGGGCAGGGGCCTGTCCTATCCCCTCTGCTGCCTCCGCAGGCCCTGCACAGCCGGGGCTCCCAGGACTCCATGCCCAGCCTGGGCTGGCTGCTTCCTTCACAGCACGTCCTCCACCATGCCTGCCTCAGGCCAGAAATGCCACCGGAGGCTCTGGTCAGCCGTGGGGGCACCGTGGAGGGAGTCAGGTGAGAGGGAGCCTTGGGGCTGCGCAGTGTTGGGCACCCAGTTCTTTCAGGGTCTGCCCGTGGACAGCAGGAGAGGTGACGGCGCGAGGGCAGGGAGGAGCTGCCTTCTCTCCACATTGTGACCCAGCAGGGCCAGGAGGCCCCCGACCTGGACAGAAACCGTGGGGCCGCCTCCTCTGCCCCTGTGCCCTTTGGGGCGCCCCAGCTCATGCTGCTATGATGCATGTGGTCCATACCATCTCATGCAGCGCAGGTCATGGTGAGATGTATGTGCTGAAGGAATAAATTCATCTCAAAGGAATTAGTGCAGCACCAGCAGTGGGCTCTGCCCTCCGCCATCTCGTCCCCAGCCCCATGGCCCCTGTCACCCCCTCCCTGAGCCGGTGTCTGTGCCCCGTTCTCCCAGGTCCCGTGTTGGGGCACCTGGTGCTCTCCCTGCCCGGTGTCGAGGGACAGTGCGGGTTGGTGGATGTGGGGAGCATGTGGCCGGCTTGCTGGTCTCTGACCAGGACAAAGACTGAGGGAGACGTGCTTTGTTGATAAGCCAACCCTCTGGGCCCCTGTGACATCGGAGGTGTAGGCTGTCCCCACAAGAGGAGCTTGGCCATGCAATCCTCTCTGGTCAACAGAAGGGGTAGAGGGAGGGAACAGAGACCTTAACCGCAGTAAACAGGATGGGCCTGGGCCTGGAGGTGAGAAGCCACCAGGCGGGAGGTCTGTTAGGAGTCAGCCCACCGGCCGACTCCCTGTGCCTGAGGGTGGGAACCAGGGGTCTTCACTGCGTCACCTCCTGGCCTCTCCCTCCATGGCTGACCTCTCTCTGTGCCCCTGGCTGATTTTCGTCACTTTCTCCTCTGAAACTCACTAGCTAGGCCCCGCACACCCTCAGTCTGTGCTCCACTCCGCTGTGTCCCACGTGTGTGTGCGCACACACACACACACACACACACACGTCCTGTGGGCCTCTGTTGCCACTCAGAAGGCTGTTGGGCACTCAGCCCTGAATCTGGGTAGAAAAATAATTCTTGGCCATGAGCGACCGCAAAGTCCTTCTCTACTAAATTATTTTTTAATAGGAAAACAAAAGGAAAATAAGAAAACAAAAATCAAACCCATTTCCCCCAAATCCTAATTGTGACAACTACGGAGAGTTCCCTTGGCCACGTGTTCACGTGTGGATTATACATGATTCTAATAAAATCGGCAGGAGGTGGAAAATTTTATAGTGATTTCTAGACATGCACTGTCGGATAGAAATCTAATGGGAAGCACATGTGAGATGTTAGGTCTTCTGGTGGCCACATTAAAAGAGTAAAAATATATACTTCCTTATAGTTTTCATATGATACTTAACACCATCCATCAAAATATTATCATTTCAACCTGTAATCAGTGTAAGAGATTAGTAGATGCGTCACATTCTCCTTTTCTCATAAACTCTTCAAAACCCAGCGCCCAAGTCAGACTCATCTCCGCTCGTGCAGATGCCCGGAGTGCTGTCTGCAGGGAGGCAGGGCGAGGGGGCCGCTGGGCGCTGCGTGGGTCACCACGGGAGGAGGAGGAGTCGGACAGGCATGTGACACTCCATGTTTCTCCAGGTTTCAGGTAGGAACCCTGTTCACAGCGTCGGCCAAGGGCCGTTCTCACGAGAAACCTGTTGAGTGGTCTGAATGCTTCTCGGCCGGGCCAGGGAGTGGGTCGGCCTCACTGCGCCTGCCGGAGCCGCAGCAGCCCCAGGAGGGGGCTTACCTGGCTGCTGGGCTGGGCCTTTGCCGTCGGGGGCCCTTGGCAGCTCTGTGCCCTCTGGTGGGTGGGGCGGTGAGAGGGAATCATGGCAGTGACAGGGGCCCCCAGGAGGAGGCCAGGAGGCAGGTGCAGAGGCGGGAACCTCAGTCTTACAGCTGGGACCTCGGAATGGGGACCTTCCCGGAGCCTCGGGCAGGAATGTGGCTCTGCGGAGACCTTGGCTTCAGGCATGTGAGGCCCTGAACAGAGGGTGCAGCCACGTCAGCATGGACGCCTGACCCGCGGAGAGCGAGGGAACAAACCCCTCGTCTCAGGGTTTATTTGTTACGCAGCCAGCACAGCTGCAGGCCAGAGCTGTTGAGCTGTGCCGCCTTGGGCAAGGTGCTACATCTCTCTGCGCCTCGGTCCCCTGGCCCAGAAAACAGAATGCGATCCTTGGGGTGGCTGGGGACTGAGTGGGACAGTGAGGGCCCTACAGGAGGTGTGCTGCGAGCTCGGGGGCCCTCACGACTCCAGGGCCTCCTTGTGTTTCTATGGAGGATCGGGCGCTGTCCTGGGGGCTGGGGGCCGGGGGCTGGGGGCAGGCTGGACAGCTCCAGCGCCATCGGCCTCTTCAGATTAGTGGCTGCTTGGCCAGCGCCATCCCCAAGCCGGACTGGGAGTGTCCCGCCTCCCCCACGTCCACAGCTTTCTCTCAGTCTCCCCGTCCAGGCCACCCTGTCCTGGTCCATCCTCAGGCTGCCCCAGAGTAGAGACTGTCCCTTTGTCCCCTCCGCCCCTTCCCCAGCAGAGCCACGTCAGCAAATGTGCACTGAGCACCTCCTATGTGTCCAGCAGGCGCCCTCCACACATATGAGTGACTATGGCCCCAGCTTCTCGTCTGGTCCCTCCCCCCACAGAAGAGCCTGGTGCCTGGGGCTACGTCTCAAGCAAAATCACTTTAACAATTTTCAGCAGAAAGTGAAAACAGGGAAGTTAGTGCCAACAGAATTCCTGGGAAATCTCCCCGTTGGCTGTGGCTGCCCTGGGAGTTCTGGGTTGTCACTTCACCTGGACATCTTGGCCACCGGAGCTCCCTTCCCTCCCCCGATTCCTGCCTGGCTGCCTCTTCCTGTGGGAAGAACCTGCCCTCAGCAGTCATGTGGTGGGGATGCTGCAGCCCCTGTGGGAGTGCCCGGGTGTCGGCCTTGGGGCTGGGCCCTGGCCGCCTGGGTCCGTGGTGCACAGTCAAGCTGGTGCTGGGGGCTGGGCTCCCGTGACCAAGCCCTCTCCCGGCCACACTTCCCTCAGGGGCAGCTGTCCAGCCTCTGGCTGAGCTCGCCCACTAGGACGTAAATCTGGGGACGTGGCTGCCAGGAGCGCCTGCCAGCTGGAGGTGTCGCTGGCGCCCTCGTCCTCCTCCCCCGCCGGCCTCCAGCTCACAAAATACCTGGGGCTTACAGTAATCTCTCCCTTCTCCTCTGTCAGCCGGCCAGGCCCAGGGAGGTGCTGTGTTTGGGCGGCTGTGTGAGCACAGCTGGGTCTCCCCCCTCGTCTGTGCTCGGTTTATACACCCAACGTCTTGCAGCTGCTTGGGGGGGGGGGACCCCACCCCCATCGTGGGCACAGCTGGAGCAGATTAACCCACCTAGTCTGCCTGGCGGCTGGAGTGGAGGGTCCCTGCCGTGCACCCAGACGCACACAGAGAGACAGAGACCGCCTTTTCATGGCCCGGCCGCAGGCAAGCAGCCGAATCAGAAGCCGTCCAGTGTTGGCTGGATCCCTGCGAATCTAACCCATAGACAGTGCGTCCCACACTGCACGTCTCCCTTGAGAACAAGGAGCCACATCCGAACCGAGAGCCCCTCCACCCCCTTCTCATCGCCCGAGGGCACCCTCCAATCTGTCGTTTTCTTATGCTTTTCACTCGAGCTCAAGGGAAACATTCCACCCATTGTCCCCTGTGCAGCCGCTTTCCTGCCGGAGCCCCAGGCAGCGCGTGGGGAGAACCCCGAGTGCAGGCGGCTTGGCACAGTCACCCCCAGGGAAGCGGCACGGAGATGCCCGTTCAGCTCAGTGATGAGGGGCCTTGGGGCGATCGGCTGTGAACCAGGATGTGTTCTCCTGGATCCAAAAAGGACTTTCTTTTTTTTTTTTTTTAACTTTTGCATTTATCATTATCTCTCTACCCTCACAGAGGTAGCCTGGAATGTATAAGAAAGTCTTTTTCCGAACTGAAAATCTGAAATAGAAACACCAATAAAAACAGATCCCAGATTTATGGCCATGTGTTTTCATCTCTCTCTCCCTGTCTCAGATTTTTTTTTTCTCCTCCCAGTTGGGACTCCTGAAAAAAGGGAGGGAGTGCCCTGCGTGATGTCCCTTTGTCCCCTCCGCCCCTCCCCCAGCAGAGCCGGCCACTGCAGCTTCTCGGTGGGCGGGCGGGGGGTGGGGGGGGCAGGAGAGGGCTCAGGCCCCTGGAGTCCCACCCTCCCTGCTGTGTGAACAGCTGTTTTGGCAACTCTGAGCAAAGATCAATGTGAGCGTGAACTCAGGACCTGGAAACTGGTGGGAGCGGATCGCTGCGTCCTTCACTGTTTTTCTCTTCTGGCTCCTTCCAGGGCGGCCCACGCGGCTGCTCGAGCCCGTGGCCTTGGGTTCTTCCAGAGGCTTTTCCTCCTTGACTGCTGGGCCCAGCAGCGCTTTCCAGAAGCTCCGCAGCTGGAGTCCTGGTGTCCGCTCTGTGTGCTCCCCCAAATGCACACAACACCCGCCCGGCCGCCTGCAGGCCTGTGCAGAGAGTGCCTGTGCTGGTGGCGACTGCCCCAGGCTCTGAGCAGGGCCCCCGCTGCCGGCACCTGGAACTGGGCCCAGGGGCTGGAGGCCCCTCTGAGTCACCATTTCCATCTCTCACACCCCGGCCTCCGGCCCCACGGCCCAGTCAGGGCCAGAGCCCTTCAGGGACTCTGACTCCACAGCCCAAGTGGCATTTGACCACTTCGACCAAAGTGCGGGCACCCCCTCACTCTTCTCTCGTCGGCGGGGTTGTCTGCTTTTGGAGCTGAAGGCAGAAATAGGGGTGGACAATTCCCCAAAGTAGGTATTTGCTCCATTTAAAAATGCGCCTTAACTTCCCAGGCACCAAGGACTTCATTTCACAGTATTTTTGCACAAGCGATCTGCAGGGTAGAGCCCTCCCTTGTGAAAAATCAGAACAGAACTGTGTTGCTAAAGGTACTGTTTCTCCAAGTTAAACACAAGATCACATTTGCTTTAATATTATTTTAAGTGAAAGCAATTAGGTCTGCAATTCAGTTTAATCATTTGCCAGATCCCATTTTACAATCGTAAGCATTTAGGGGTTAAAGCTTTCAGCCTCCTTTCCACTCCGAGTATCGAATGTCCAGGAGCCCGGCGCTGAGGGGTCCAGGAACGGCTGCCCAGCAGAGCAGCCCCGGCGGCTCCAGAAACCAGGTAGGAGGGGCCGGGCACCGGGCCGGGAGGGAGGCCTGGCGGTGCCCGGTGCTCACGTGTCCCTGGTTTCTGTTCAGTTCTCTGCCGTGTGCATACATTAGGACACCCTTACTTTAGCAAGACTTCCCCCCCCCCCATCACTTTGTTGTTTCCTTAGTTTTAATTTTGATTACAACAACACTTTTCATAAACTTAGACATATTTTTATACTCAAAACAACAAACACCAAAACAAGACAGCATTCTTTTTTTGTTGTTTTGTTAATCCTCACCTGAGGATATTTTCCCCCCCATTAATTTTCAGAGAGAGTGTAAGGGAGAGAGAAAGAGGGAGAGAAACATCGATGTGAAAGACACGTATTGAGTGATTGCCTCCCACACATGCCCCAACCAGGGCTGGGGAATCGAACTCGCCACCAGGTGCATGCCCTTGACTGGGAATCGAATCCGAGACCGTTCAGTGTGGGGGTTGGCGCTCTAACCACTGAGCAACAGCCCAGGCACAAAACACCAGAGGCATCTGTCCTCTCCAGATGGGAGAACAGAATTTTTTTTGACTTTTTTTACTTAGTTTTTAACTGCACAGGTAACACATGTTATTTCACCCACAAATACTTCAGCTTGCACCTCTTAGGATGAGGGCTCCTTTCTCAACACAATATCATTACCATGCCCTCACCATCCTCTCATCCCCCTTCCTCCAGCTTTTGTAACAATGGAAGTGCTGGGCACGGGGTTAAATTTCCCAGGCTCCTTTGCACCAGGACCCATGCATGCAAGTGGGCATGAAGCGTGCAACCTCCTGGTGGGACCCGAGAGGGGAGGGTGGGCTTGCTGGCAGGTGTTGAAGCAGCTGTCCTGGGCCTCGAGGTGAGCAGCACATGCTAGGATGGCCGAGCCCCACCCTCTCACCCACCTCATCGAGGAATAGAAACCAGGCGTCCACTGGCTTCCTGTTTGGGGGACAGCCATCTGCAGCCCTCAGCTCTCACATGGGAGTATGGCTGCTGCAAAGCTGTCGCCCAGGACGTCCTTCATCGTGGTTCCCAGGCCACTAACCTCTGTCCTGTGTTGGGCTCCAGGTCCTTCTGAGGAGCCGGGCTGTCGCCCGACACACCTGAGCCCAGCGTTCCCTCACCACCTGCTTCCATCCTATCGACGGCCACTTCCTTCCCTGATTTCTTCGTCACTGTGGCCATTTTAGTGGCGTTTCAGAAGGAAGTGATAAAGAACGTGCACGCCCCACAACAGTTCTTCCAGGCTTGGCCCTCCGAGTTGTTCCTGTCGCTCTGTTGGTGCAGAGACTCCGGCTGAGGAGTTGGAATGAAATCACGTCCGTCCGTTTCTGCGGGACTTTCCTCAAGTCTCAGAGCCTTTTCCTGACGCGGCTCCTGGGACTGGGAGCTCAGGGCCAGCTTCCTCCCTCTGTGGCTCCCTCCTTCTCCACATTTCCCTCCTCTTCTCCTTGGAGGCGACTTTCTCCTTCAGCTCAGATGGGTTGAGATTCACACTGTTCCCGGCTCCCTGATGTCCCTGCACAGGACAGGGCAGGAGCCGGATGGAAGGAAAGGCTGAGTCAACGCAGCCGACAGGTGGGCGGTCCCTGATGGTGAGGATGCGAGGTGCCAGGGACAGCGCTCTCTCCGAGGGCCCACACGGGCACCCCGCTGTGCGAGAAGCGTCAGCGCCTTGAGGTCAGAGGCCCCGGTCCTTGTCAGACCACTGAGGCTGGCGGAAAGGAAACGAGGAAGTCAGTGAGACTGAGATGGCAGACGCAGTGATAAGAGAGACGAGGACAGGAGGTGGGCAGGCATCCCCAGGGAGTGAGGGGCTGAGTCACTCTGAGGGTCCGGGGAGGACTCAGGCAAAGAACGTCCAGTCTTGGGGTGCTCAGAATTGCATGTTCGTTTTTGCTCAAAGCATTCTAATTCCAACTATGGGAACAAGTCAGAGCCATCAAGGATGGGGCTGGCGGCCAAGTGGTGTTTTTGAAATAAAGTCATTTCTCAAGTGCCACCTTTCCCAGGACTCCACCCCCCCCCTTTGGCCAAGAGCACATTCGGATGGACGCTGTCATCCCCAGGCCCCCGCTCCCGGAGGACGGGTACTCTGGTCCTTGTGTTGTCTCCGCGTGCCATTCTGCCCTGGACCCTGGATGAGGGGCGGGAGGTCTTCGAGGGCCATCTCTGGGAAGTCATGATGTTCAGCTGGGGCCCCTGGAAGCTGGCTTCCAACAAGGGGAGGAATCCCCATTCCCAGCCCCCTGGCGTCTGGGAAGGAGACAGCACCCAGGCCGATGGAAGTGAGAACCCCTGCTTCCCGAGTCTTCACTATGTGATGCTTTCACGGCTGCTCCACACAAGTAACAACATGCAGACGTTAGGAGGACCCACTGTGGAAGTTGCTGTGGAGCGTGAGTGCGAGCACCCTTTCCAACCACGGCACCTTAGAAGGAGAGCTGAGGACATGTGTGGTCGAGACCTGGGGGCCGTTGTCATCGCCGCCACACGTGCCCAGGTCACTCCTGAGGATCCGGGTCTGAACTTCTGGTCTGGCCGAGTGATGCTTGCTTCGTCTCCATGGCGCCCAGCATCCAGAGTGCTTTGGGCGAGAAGCAGAGAGTGGCGGGCAGCTCCTTGGGAGCCAGGAGGATAAGAGCTCCGTGTTGTATGTCGCGTCACACTGTCAAGGAGCCTGACCTGTTAGCGGCGGAGCACAGCCGTGGGCAGTGCCAAGCTGGCAGTAATGTTTACGCACCATCGGCGGCAGCAGCTAAGGCTCCACTTCCCGGGACCTGGTTTTGGATTCATGAAGAAAGCCATGGCTGCATGACGGGGAAGACAGAGCAACTGGGCGGGGATGGTGCCAGCTCCTGGCAAATGAGTCTGACCACCTGGGAGAATGAGTAACCAGTGACTGAAGCTGTGAGCCATGAGCCGGTCAGGACTCTGAGCCCTTGATTATATATTCTAATCCTCACCTGAGGATATGTTTTTTCATTGATTTTAGAGACAGTGGAAGGGAGAGAAAGAGAGAGAAACATTGATCAGTTGCCTCTTGCAATGTCCTAGCCAGGGATTGAACCTGAAACCTTTTTGGTGCACGGGACGACGTCCAGCCAACAGAGACACCTGGCCAGGGCCACCGAGCCCTTGGTTAGTAGTAACTGACTGAATCTCCACAACAGCATCTGAGATGGGAGCTGCTGTCATCCCACTTCCCCGGGAGAGAAGACCGAAGCACAGAGAGGTCAAGCAGCTCGAATAATGTCACACAGGAACTCAGCAATGGCCGAGCTCACTTCAAACCCAAGTTTGCCTGGTTCCGGGGCTTAAATTGGCACAATGAATGTACCACCAGGTGCACAGACAACGAGTGTGTAGCTTGGAGGATGTTTGCACAAGTGTCTACACCTGCCAGTGACCCCAACCCCCCAAACCCGCTGAGACACCCGTGCCCCTGACCCCATGGGGCCCAGCCCAAGTTCTCACTGTGCCTGGGAGCCTTGGAACAACCCTGAGGGCACCCCACTCTCACCAGGAGGCTTCCCTCCCGTGGGATGGGGCTGCCCAGTGCCAGCCATGCCCTTCGGAGGCCAGGGCAGCAACGGGTTCGACATGGAGGAGGGAGGACGAGGAAGACAGAGGAGACCTGGCACCATGGTTTAGGAAGAAGGATTGATTACCCAGGAGAATTCTAGGTTCAAAACTGGGCTTTCAGGTGGTTATGAGGCATATTCAGGTGGTAGGAGGAAAGATACTTCATACAATTTGTTTGCTGATTAAACACTTAAATATTTAAGCACAGGGTATACGGGCCCCTCCAATGCTGGGGCATCGTCCTCACCCAGCATCCTGACCGCCCCACAAATGCCCATCGGCACAGCACATCTCCCTGGCCCTGTGCGAACATCTGAGAACAGTAGCCTGGGTCACAGGGACCGTCTTCCTGGGCAGTCACGTGTCCCAGGAATTGGCCGTGCTGCTTCGGGCGTGGCTGAGGCGAATGCCACATGAAGGGGATGAGGGCACGAAAAGGCAGATGCAGGCAGAGCAGGACTGAGCTTCGGGGTGAGGCTCTTGCAAAGGGGCAGGGGCGGGGCCGAGGTGACAGGGAGGGATGCCCTGGGAAGAACCAGTTGTCTGTTAGGGTGTGAGGCCAGGAAATGTGGAAAACATGGCAGGACCTGTGCACAGTGGAACAGAGTTCCAGTCACAGGCAGAGTTAGTGACAAGGTGGGCGGGAGCTGGGCAGCGGAGGTTCAGCCAGAGCTGGATGGGGAAGGAAACAGGAGGTGATATAGGCTTACTCGGCCGTCCACGGATGAGAACTGGCATCCTTGCCACGAAGGAGGCGGGGGAAGAAAAGTTGATGGGAGGAGCCGGTTGACCAGAGGGTGTGTGGTGTGCAGAGGCGATGGCCGTGCAGATACAGAAGCAGAGGAGCTCCGGGGAGCCGTGGGTGCCCGCACACCCGCGCTGCAGCACCTGCTGAGGACCAGGCTGGGCATGGGGCCTGCAGGGCCCTGGGCTGGACCAGCAGCACTGAATTTAGGGCGAGGACCCTGAGAGTCCCCAGTGTGGACCAACTCCAGTCCTGATTGCACCTGGGGCTCAGCCCTCTTGCCTGCTGCCTGCCTGGGCCTCTCTGAAACCACAGGAGGGTGTGCCTGGGACGCACAGGCCCCTGCACCGTCCTGACCAGCGGCTGGGAGCGATGGGCACATGTCCCTCCTGTATTTGCCGAGTGAGCAGCTCTGACACATGCTGCAGGCGGCTCCTCACCTTGCAGGTGGCCAGCATGTTAACCAGAGCAGCAGCTCTGAGATGGCCCCAGTGGTCCCACCTTCTAATGAATACAACCGAGCAAAAGGGTCAGGATGTCACCTCAGAGCTTAGGTGACAAAAGGTGGCCCACTCTCTCCCTCTTGCTCCACCTCTGCTCTTGCCAGCTGCCCCCCTGTGATCTGCCTTCTGGAAAGACCCAGATGGCAAGAAACCGAGGCCTCTGTCCACTGGCCGCAGGGACGGGAGGCCTGCCATGCCATCGGAGCGGCCTGGACACGGTTCTGCCCCGTCAAGCCTGGAGATGTCGGAAGCAGCCCGTCCACACCTTGCTCACAGCCCGTGAGGAACCCACTGAGCCATGTGTATTCCTCTTCTACAGAAACAGTGCAATAAAACAGATTTGCTGTTTGGAGCTGTTGAGTTTTGGGTTGATTTGTTACACAGCCATTGTTAACTAACTGATGCATTAAGGCCTCTTTCAGTGTTTGCAGCCCCAGAACATCCCACCTGCTCTTGGTTCACAGTCCTAACAAACTCCCTTTATCCCAGGCTCTGCTCTGGGGAATCCAGGCTAAGATATCTAGCAATCTAGAAGTAAGCATTTCTGTTCATTTGCTTTCATCTACTTACTAAGAAGGACAAGATATATATAGTTTTAGTAAAAATTTAAAACAAGATTGAAAAGAAATAGGGTTTTCTAGTCAATTATGAAGTTAATCAGAAACTTCAATTGGACCAAACACCTGACCCAGTCCTTTGAATCAAAGTTACACTCTATTTCTAATTGCACTTTGATTCTCTAAATAATTTTAGTTAACTTTTTAGGGAGCTCCAAGATGTTTACAGTTTTTCTCATGTGAAATGAAGTCTCTAAGTTTTAAAAAGGCCCTGAGTGATGATGTGCCGGAGAGGCCCTGCCCATCACAGAGTTCAGAAGGAACTGGGCAATGGCATAGTCTGACCGCTGATTGTACATGTGAGGACAGCCAAGGCCAAGAGAATGGAGTGCCAAGGTCAGTCAAGGTCGAGCCACATCAACCCTATAAGAATGGCAGCAGGGAAGAGCTGTGGCCTCAAGTGCCATCTGTGCCATCTGGCAGAGAAAAGGCATCTAGAAGTCACTTGCCACAGCACCCGGCGGTCACATTAGCCCGCCTCCCGCTTGTACAGTATTGGGAGGAACAGACCCCAGGAAACCACTAACCTCCTCTCCAGTCACAGCTGCCCCTGCTTCTAGGACCAGTGATGTCCTTTTTGTGGTTAGCAGCTTGTAACCACCCATGAGTCCTTAGGTCCCCAAGACTTGTCCTCTGTAGCAGGAAGGCTGCTGTCAGTCGTCTGGCCAACCCGCATCTGTGGCCTCCTGGCCCACATCTCTCTGGATCTGTTTCCACTGGGATGATGTGAAGGGTGTGGGCTGTCCTCCCAGGAGCTGGCCCAGAAGGGCAGGCCTCCGAGCAGCTCCCGGAGGGTCTCTTGGGCCAGGTGCAGAGCCGTCACAGTGGGTGGGGTCACGCCCAGGCTCTGTGAAGCAGCCCTGGCCTGGCAGACCCGAGCCAGGCTCTGCTGGTCTGCATCCTGCACAACCACATCACTATGACCTCCTGAAACCACGCCCAAAACCAGGCGGTGAGACTCACCCTGCAGACCACACTCTGACGACTGGGCTGGGTGACCTCCCTCCACCTCGGACCAAGTGGAAATAATACAGCTTTTTTTTTTTTTTTTTTCAAAAAAGGAGGAGGCGAGGGAGGGACAGGAAGGCACATGACTCAAGGCTGATGGCCAAGTGCTGGGTGGCAGGGCTTGTGTGGAAGCCCCCATCCTTGGTGTAACCCCATCTCATGGCGACTTCAAAGGGACCGTTGATTCAAACGCTGGGAACAGGTCAGGAAACGTGGCCGAGTCTGTATGAGAACCAGGGGCCTGAAATGTGCTTTCCATCTACTACTTAGCATTCGGGAAGATAAACAAGGTGTGGTTTAAATAGCAATTTTTAATACCCCTGGGGATCTTGGAGAACTTCAGAGGGCTGAGTTAGATACCACTGGGCAGGAACTTTTCAGGGAGAGGAGGTCTTGGCAAAGCTCTGTCAGACATCAGGTCTTTACAGGGAGAACTTGGCCAGCCTTCCCAGGCTACCCCAGTCGCCTTCTGAAAGGGCTATAAAGACTTTACCGAATGCCTGGCCGGCCGTCTGGGCTCAGAATGTAAATATGGCTTCGCTCTGGGACTCACTGGGTGTTTGAAGCCAAACTGTACAGAGTGAAACGGCCTAAGAACCTCTGGAGACGAAATGGCCTTGTGTTCTCTGTTGCCCTCTGACAACAAACGAGCAGCATCTCTCACTCAGCGAGGAGGCCGATGCCGCTCATGGGAATAAGAAGACAGGTTATAACCTGGACAGCCATGGCCCGAGTCCATGGATTGGAGAGCTGTGGTTTCTTCGGGCTCAGCGGGCGAGTGCACTGTGATCCTAATTGATCAGTGATGTCTGCTGTGGGTCAGGTGTGGGAGCGGGTGGCGTGATTCTGCACGTCTGCAGGCTGTGGAAATCCAATTATTCTCCCTGGTAGTGACACTTGAGGAGCTATGAGTCACATGCACCTTAGTGTGGCCCAGAGGTCTTGGTCGTCCAGAGGGAACAGAATAAGAGCTCACGGGGCACCTGAAGGAACAGGGATAAGAAGTGGCCTGGCATATGGGCCCTGACTCAGGTTTAGGACCAGATCTGACGCAGAGTCAGGATGTCAACTCTTATAATGATGTAACGTGACTGCCAGGGAACACGGAGACCACGGTCACATGGTCCGAGCAAGGGCTTAGCAGGGCTGACCTAGCCCCTCAGATGTGAGCTGAGGCCAGGGCTGCTGTTCCCCGTCCTTTCTCAGGCCAGACCCTAATAAGGCTCGTGGTACAGATTCATTCACCTGTTGGTTTATGCACCTATTCATTCATTCACTCGGCGATCAGTAACACCTGATGGCTTGTTTAATTAGACATCGAGCCCTCACCATGGGAGGCAAAACCCACCATGGCCAACTTCTGTGGGCTCTTTGTGTCTCCGTGGGACACTGGTCAGGCTGGATTGGCTTAGGAGAGTGGTTTCCCAGGCTGGGCAGGTGTGGACGCAGACGCAGTGACTCAGTAGGTGGTGCCCTCCCATGAGTCACCGCGACAACGCCCAGGTGTGCTGGGCTCCGCTGCTGGTGTCTCCCAGGTGTGTGGCCCACAGAAACGAGGCCCCAGCAAACAGGAGGCAGCTTTAGGGCTTTATTCTCCTAACTTCCCGTTCGGTGAATGTACCATGAATGTCCACGTCCTGCTCCCACTTCCCAGGTGCTGCTGAAGCTGTGAAAGCATCTCCTCCACAAGCCCTCGAGGACCAGGTCCCAAGGCCCTGGGCTCCCCTGGGGCCCGCCTGCTGTTCTCAACCCCTCGGCGAGGCTCCAGGTCCCTCCTCCCCGCTCACCACCCTCTGCTCAGAGCCAGAGGACAGCAGTAGGGCCTGCCCGGCCACAGCGCACACACGCAGGACGGCTCCCAGACTCGATGCCAGCTTTGCTCTCGAGAGCAAACGCCAAACAACACATTCCTACCCACTGAGTCACGGGCACTGCTCTTCAGGACTCGTGACCTGGGGTGGGCGCTGAGGGGCTCTGTGGGCAGACAGGCAGGGTCATTGGGCCCGTGGTCCAGGCATGGTGACACTGCGGGCGATGCCGAGACCCACACGAATAGTTACTGGCCAGCATCGCAGGTGAATCCAGTCTGAGGTGTTGAGGTCTTGGCTGCGGGACTCCGGCAGCCGGGGCAGAAGCCGTGTTCTCAGGCTGTCGCCTCTACCCGGCCCTGAGCCCCCAGGGGAGCTGAGGGCGACAGGTCTGTCCAGGGTTGTGGACACATTGGACAGCGCTTTCCAGGGGAAGCACAGGAGAGGGCTTAAAACCACGGAGCAGGGCCTGTGTTTCCGCTGTGCCTTGGGCTATCGGGGAAGGACTGGCTGCCAGGAACAGAGCTGGAGACTCGAGCTGCAGGGTCTCAGCACAGAGCGGCCAGTGCTGGACACGGACAGCCGGTCCCCAAACAGGCTCTGCCTCCACACCCTCTGACCCCATGAGTGGCAGGGGGTACAGGCCCAGCTCAGGTGGCATCCAGGGACCAACAGCAGGCCAGCTTTCGTTTTCGTAATTTCCTACAGTGGTTTCAGTCTATCATGTTAACTAAGTCTCGATTGTCACCAAGAAAAGTGTGAATAGATCTGGTCTGGATGATTCAGAGAGAAAGGAAGGAAGGTGAGTGGGAGAGGAGGCCGCAGGGAAGTTGGGACTGCCCTGCACAGAGGTCAGCGAGCTCTTAGTGGGAGTTCCCAGCCAGGAGGGGCAGCAGGGCAGCCATGGCCAAATCTCCGGGAGGGGCAGGGGCCAGCCTGGGATCTTGCGTGTGACTGACTGGCATCGGCGAGGGGATCAGGCTCAGCAAGCCAATCGCAGACCACTGTCCAGGGTTGAATTGTGTTCCCTAAAAGCAAACCCTGAAGTCCTACCCCAGGGCCTCAGAGTGCAGGCGGGTTGCTGCAGGTGTGATTTGGGGTCCGGGACCCTCCTCCAATGCAGCGCTGTCCTTACAAAAGGGGGAGGTTTGCAGACAGGCACACAGGGGGCCACGTGGAGGTAGAGGCAGAGCTCAGAGAACCTTGAGATCTGAGGCAGCCACCGGAGTGGGGAGGCCTGGCCCAGAGCCGTGAGAGGACCCGTTTCTGTTGCTCAAGCCGCCAGGGTGGGGGTCTTCCCTCCGGCACCCCCAGGAACTTGGAGAATGAATCCCTCCATCTTCGCCTCTTTTCTCTGCCACTTTCCTTCTTTTTTTTCTACTGCCCTTCACAGCCCTACAAGGCACCTGGCTGTGAGGTAAGCCAGGGAAGTGGGGGCCTCGTGTGCCTACAGGGGTTACAATCGTGCTAATTGGAACCAACGTGCCAAAGTTCCTGGGCAGGTCCCAACAGGAGGTGCTGAGGAATAGCAGGAAATTCGGCGACCAGCAACAGGCAGAGCAGAGCCAACACTCAGTGAAATAAACCATGCCGCCTCCTCCAGGTGGGCGTCGGGACTCCGGGCCAGAGGTGGGGAGGACCCAGGGTCAAGGAGGACACCATGACTCGGGAGCCCAGAGCCCAGGCCGGGGCTTGGGGTGTGAGGACGAGGTGGGCAGAACTCGAGGTCAGTGCCACGACCACAGCCATGACCCTCGGTGCCGCCGAGGTCTGCTCCTCTCCCCAGCCCCCCAGGAGCCCATCTGACCCTTAGCTGGGTTGTGAGTAAACTGCCCTCCTGAGGGGACCACATCAGGGTGTGCGGCAGGAGGGTGATGATGAGGTCCTGGGCCCCGGGCTGGGTCTCAGGCTGTCTTGTGAGGCTGAGGAGCAGAGCTGGCTCGGCGGGGGTGGGGCGGGCACAGTACTCCCACTGCTCTGTCCTCACACACTGCTCCCACCGTGCGGCCCCAAGCGCCCTGACCCAGCGTCCCCCCCTCTCTCCACTGTGGCTTCAGGAAAGTCTGGCTCCCACTCCTGACCACCCCAGGCGGCCACCTCCACAGGCCCAGCGCCTGAGAAATGCTCTCCGTCTCCACTGGCGGTCCCTCCCCAGCCCCTGCACGGGACAGCCAGTAACACGCCACATCACGGCACAGCTGTCGGTTTGGGACCCACCCACCGACATGGCTTCTGGGCATTGTAGTATCGCACCTGACAACAAAGAAAACTTAGAAGTAGTTAAAGGGCCACAGCTGGAACTCGGGCTAAAACTCCGGATGTGGGAAAACAGGAGTTTGATTTTCTCAGTTTCCTTCCGTGTCACCCGGACCCCTGCCGTCTCCTCAGCCTGGCACCCGAATCCCCTGCACAAACAGAGCACGTGTCCTGCGTGTGCAGCGTGATGGAGTCGCCCAGAGTGCCACACCCGCGCGCCCCTCCCGCAGGCCCCGGCATCTGGCCAACTCCGGCCGCACAGAAGTTCCAGGCAGGGGCACCGAGGTCAGAGGGACCCAGAGGTGTTGCCTCCATCATCCGCTTTGCTCTGACTCCAAGAATAATCAGGAAACCCATGCCAAGGGGAATACCGGGCCCTCTGTCATCAACATCCAGGATGGGAGGGGTGGCCCGGCGAGGGGCCTGACAAAGGGACACAGAGACAGAAACGGGTCCAACTGTGGGGTCAGCTGCCCCGGGCTGGGAGTCTCTTCTGCCAGGAAACGACAACCAACAGATGCAAAGGAGCTTGAATCCAGGCCCCACAGGAGGGGCCCTGACTCCCAGCAACGAGGGTCATGGAGCCTGGGAGGGAGGTAGTGTGGAGGGGTGCAGAGCAAACTCTGGGGGCCCTGCAGCCAGGGCAGCCTGCAGGGACAGGGAGAGGGACGAGGGCTTCCCGAGACAGCCAAACCCTGACTCTCCATCCCGGGCTGTCCGGGCCCCTCCCCTCCGAGGCTCAGGTCCCACCTTCAGTGCTGCCTCCGTTGACTGACTGTGCCTCAGGCGGGATGTGGATAAGTCAGATTAATGGAGCTGTCAGGACAGATTGAGCACTGGGCAGAACTGCTCCCCGGTCGCCTGCCCAAACCCTGTGCTCCAAGGTCTTGCTGGGCCACACACACTACACGTAAATGGTGATGGCATCGCAGTGTCAGCTGTGTGCTGAGATGCAAGGGACAGAATGTGCGCAAAACATGTCAGCTGACGGGATGGACGGACGGGTGGATGGGTGGGTGGATGTCAGGTTCTCTCTCCTCAAAGCAGTAGCACCATGAGGAAGCCCTGTAACCCTACAAGCTAACTCTGAGGCACCCCTCCCCCCAGAGTCTCAGTAGCTTCACCTGTAGATTGGGGGTTTGAGTTGCCTCGTCTCCCTCACAGATTGCTTGGAGGTAGAGCACCTTTGAAAAACGCTTTGAAAACTGTAGTTGAATTCTGCATATGAGCTCTGTACTGTTATTATTTAAATTGAGTCTCAATTTGTGAGGAGTTTGGATTAGAGGGTATACTTTTTAAAAAATTTGCTTTATTCCTTTCGAGTACATGTAGTTACAGGAACTAATTGCTAATAGTATACTTCCATGTTGAAGTCCCACCGGGCCTACTTCAATGGATATGAAAAATCCCGTAATTAGCAGCCTTATTTGCATGCAAGCCATGAATGTCCCCGCGCCCTCACTGCTGTTTCTGTCAGAGTGGGCCTGCATTCTTGCTTTCTGCTCGGCAGACCCCTTTCTCACTAGAAAGCCTAAAAGTGAACTTGAATCGGGTGCCTATCATCAATGTCCAATCATTTCAAATTCCAAGGTAAGGGAGTCTTGGTGAATAGGTGTTCCAGGTACAGTACATGAAAACACACTAGGCAGACACACCCATGAAACGCAGCCATCTTCACTTCCTGGGTACAAACTAAATGTGCGGCAGTCCGAGGTTAGTCTTGGTCCACGTCACCTGCATGCGGTGGCAGCGCCGTCCCTGTGAGGCGGCTTCACCTTTGAGGGGCCGCAGCCTGGAGCCCGGCGCCTCCGAGCCGGGTCCCGATGACAGCAGCTGGGTCGGTGGCGGGGCAGAAGCCAGCGGCCAGCACAGCGAGGAGCTCCGCACAGACTTCCTGTCACAGGGTCCACAGGACCCCAGGGCCCCGTTGCTTTCTGAGGCTTTTTAAAAAGCCATGAACACCCGTGTCTCTTCCCCCAGGATTCTTTTGTTCTTCCTCCAGGTAAAAGAGCATATTTGGCAGCGAAAGCTGTTTTTCAGCCTCTGTTTGATGCTTTCCCTTCCGATTAAAATTATATGGGGCCCCAAGGCATATCTGGTGATCACGAGCGCTCTCTTGGCCAGACATGCCGCTTTCCTGTGAATAGCATTATTGTTGTGTGATATGAAATGCAGGGAAAATGGAAGATTGACTGCCTCTCTGACTAAAATTTGGCCTACCAGAGAACCTTTGAAAAATCAAGCATCAGAACGTCTGCTTCCAGCCAAAACGAACTAACAGGGACCAGATTTACCCTCCCACCAAAACAAGTAAAAAATGGAAAAAGTATAAGAAACATGTGTTAGACATTAGACATCAGGCAACAAAGAACAGTGATCGCTGAGAGGGGAAACAAACAAGGTGAGCACTGTGGCTGCCCCAGCTTAGGGCCTGGAGAGGGTTTCCAGCCCCTGCAGAGGGGCGGGTGCCGGGCAGATTCTGGTGCTGGCCCGCAGCCTTGAAGAGGAGCTGGGAGCACAGGGCGGCTGAGGCAGCAGGAAGCGTCAGGGTCATTACTGGAGAGAGGGCTGCTCCGAGGAGAGCTCGGAGCTCTGCAGAGGGTTCCTCCCGAGTGATCCGCTGAGTACCAGTGGCAAGTGCACGGTGGAGTCCCTTCAAGGCAGGCAAAGAACCACTGGGAAGGGTTCGAGGGAGCAATACTTGGACCTCACGAGAGGCCCACCCAGAGTGGCATCACGTGGTGTGCTCGAAGGGTTTCCCCTAATAGTGGGAAAAGTTAGTCCAAGACTAAATGCTGTGCTGTTTCCACCTAACAAAGCTTAAGACCAAGAAGACCCAAAGGATCCAACACTTTCCAAGAACAACACCCAAGCACGTATAAGAATACAAAACAAATCCAGCACTGAGTGAGGTAAAATTCACGATGTCCAACATCTGATCAAAATTTAACAGGCATACAAAGGAGCAGGAGAAAACGACCCACCATGAGATGGACAATCTCAATCAAAAAAATAAAGTTAAATGGAAGCTAGAATAGCAAACACGAATATTATTAAAACAGTTATTAAGTTGTCTCCCACACATTCAAGAAGTCAGAGGAAAGACTGGGCACAAGATATTTTCAAGCAATACCGAAACCAAGCCTCTAGAGTGGAAACTATGGTATTGGAGTCAACTAGATTAACACTAGATTAACAGCAGATTTCATGCTGCAGAAAAGAAAAATTACTAAACTTGAATACATAGCACTAGAAGCTATGTAAAATAAAACACAGAGAGAAACAGTCTGAAATAACAGAGCGTTAGTGAGCGGTGGGCCAACTTCACACAGCCTAACATACAGTATGTCTGACTGGAGCCACTGGAGAAGGGCAGAAACAGTGGAAGAGATATTGGCTGAAATTTTCCACATTTGATGAAAACTATAAACCCACTCATCTGTGAGGCTCAACAAACCCCAAGAGACATGAAGGAAATTACACCGAATTCCATAATCAAATTGCTTACAACAAGTGATAAAGAGAAAGCTCGTAAAAGCAGTCGGAAAAAGCACACATTATCTATGCTAAGAATGTGATAAGGATGACGGCAGGATTCTTATCAAAGGCAATGCGAACTGGAAGATGGTGGAACATCTTCAAAGTACCCGAAGGGGGAAAAATGAACTGAGAATTCTACAGCCATAAAAATATCTTTCAGAAATGAAAGTGAACGTAAACCAGCATATCAATGGGCTGAAGAAGAAAAATCACATCGTATCAACTCACGGGGAAAACATGGACAAAATCTCTCACCTGTATATGGTAAAACCTCTCAGCAAAGTAGGAACAGAGGACAGGACTTCCTCAGCGTGGTGAAGAACAGCCACAGAATCCAGTATCACACGGAATGGGGGAAGACTGAGTGCTTTCGCCCTAAGACTGGAACAAGATAAGGACGCCCACTCTCACCACTCCTATTCAACATAGCGATGAAGTTCTCACCAGTGCAATAAAGCAAGAAAAATAAATGAAAGGCATATTAGTGGCAAGGAAGAAATAAAAATGTCACTATTTGCAGATGCCATCATTGTCTACATAGAAAAATCCCAAAGAACCTACCAAAAAACTCCTAGAACTAATAAGTGAAATCAGCAAGGTCATGGCATAAAGGGTCACATTGCAATATACCAGCAATGAACACATGGGAAAGTAGATTAAAACATAATATCATTCATAATTGATGCAGAGAGAATTAAGTACAAAGGTGTAAACCTAGTAAAGCTGAAAATAAAAAAATGCAGATGGAAGAAATAGAAAAGCTCTTAATAAGGATAGAAAAGAATTTAAAAATACCTGAAAGACATACCATATTTGTGGGTTGGAAGATTCAACATAAAAAACATGTTGAAACTCCCCAAATTGATCTATAGGCTCAACAGAATTCCTATCAACAGCCCAGCAAGGCTTCCTATAGACGTAGACAAGTTTATTCTAAAATTTACATGGAAAGACAAGGCCCAGAACAGCCACACAATTTTGGAAAAGATGCACACACCGAGAAGAACCAGTAGAGACGATTTCAGGACTTCAGAGCCAGCCATGTGGCAGCGAGGGCTGGCAGAGGGACTGACACAAAGATCAGCGATTAGAACAGAGACCCAGACGGAGACTCCACCAATATGTTAGAAGCAGAGGTGGAGGGGTGCGGTGTGTCCAGAGCGGCGCAATGGAGCATTTCTGTCTCGATTCCGGTGGTGGTGATGGGCATTTACTTGTGAGGAAACTGAATAGAACCACACACACATGTGCACACATACATGTGCATGTAAAACTCGTGAAACCTGAGTAACGCCTGTAAATTGTACCCATGTCCATTTTTTGTTTTGGGGGAAATGTGAAAGTTAAGTGGAACCTCCATGTGCATATTTTGGTAACTTCTTGTGAATCTGTAATTATTTTTAAATAAAAAGTAAAAAAACCCACAGACAAAACAAAGGCTTTTTCAAACATACAAAAACTGCAGTAACTCCCCCCCCCCACCAGACCGGCACAGTGCAAGATGTCGAAGGAAGTCCCGACCTGCACAGGGCTGGCTGGTGCTGGGGAGCAGGACCCGGGGAAATGTGGGATGTTTATAATGTGCATCATTTAAACCTCTCACAAGACGATTCACTCCTTAAAGCAGGAACAGGCCGGGGAGGCAGGTGTTTGACAGGAACGGATGGCGGCGGGAGCAGAGGACGGAAGTGTGTGAGCAGCAGGCCCTCAGGACCAAATCGGAGACAACTGTGGACATGTGGACAGCGGCGGACACCGGAGGGAAGAGCAGCAGGGGAACCAGCCACGGGGATGGTCCCCGCCCAGGTCAGGCCAGGACGCAGCAGAAACCTCAGACGTGACGGAGGACGTGGCTCAGATCGCCCAGTCCCCTCTTCCCAGATGCGACTTACACTTTCACCCCAAATAGAGTCTCATTAGTACTTTTTCTCCTCCTTTTTGGAAAGAAGAGGAGTGGCTACAGGGGCCAGCAGTGCTCAGACGGTTCCACTCTATACAGGAAGCTGCAGCCGCGTTCGGGCTGTGTGGAAGCTGAGACATTTGGTCATAGACACAACGGTCAAGTGGGAAACGACCACTGTCTGAAGATCACGCAGCGTGGCTTTTCGGCTTTCTGTGCAGAAATGTCGGGGCCGAGCTGCACCCTGAACAGAGGCGGTGCGAGCCCTGCCGTGGTGGCTCCGTCACCTAACGTCTCGCTGCGCCCACTTCTCACAGCAGGGACGGTCTTTGCCGAGGCTCTTTGCTCCGCTATTTTAATTTGTCTGTGCAAATAAAATAAAACTATGTAACTTGGGCTCCGTTGGCACCAGCTGAATGAGTCAGACACTGCGAGCCGAGGCCCCACGTCCTGGCAGAGCCCAGGGCAGGCGGGGCCCAGCAGGAGCAGAGCAGGCGTGAGCAAGGGCTGCTTTCTGCTTGGGTGCAAAGGAGCATTTAGTCATCTGATAGCTAAGTTAATTATTTTGGCATAAAGAATTATAAATATGATGCGCTTCACATATGTGATTCCAAATTAGGTTAGCGATCCAGTGTCTGTCTTAGGGATGCATAATTTAAGCACCGAGCAAGGAAAAACAGTTCTTCAAAAAGTAACACACACAATTACCGTATTCCCCAGCAACCCCCGCCCCGGGATGTACCCAAAGAATTGCACACAGGGACTCGAATAAAGATTTGTAACGAAGGCTCGCAGCAGCACTGCTCACACCAGCCAAACAGGGGACACCCCCAATGTCCCTGGACGATGAATAGACAAACTGTGGGTTAACATACAGTGGAAGGGCATTCGGCCACAAGAAGGCATGAAGCTCTGATACATGCTATGATGGGGATGAACTTTGAAACCACGAGGATCAGTGAAAGGAGCCGGTCGCAAAGGCTGCACATTGTATGATTCCACGAATACAAAGCACCCCGAATGCGCAAATCCACAGAGACACAGTTAACAGTGGTTCCCAGGGGTCTGGGGAGTGAGAGGTACACGGTTTCCTTCTGGGGGATGGAAATATTTTGGGTAGAGTTGGTGGTTATACAACATTGTGAATGCACTAAATTCCACTTTTAAATGGTTAATTTCATCTTATGTGAATTTTACCTTAATCTTTGTTGTTGTTAATCCTCACCTGAGGATATTTTTCCCATTGATTTTCAGAGAGAGTGGGAGGGGTTTGGGGAGGAACAGAGAGGAACATCAATGTGAGAGAGACACATCGATTAGTTGCCTCCAAGATGTGCCCTGACTGGTGCTGACCTGGGTCAGCGCCCTTGACTGGAAATCGAACCATGACCCTTTGGTGCACGGGCTGACGCTCTAGCCACTGAGAACACCAGCCAGGGCTTTACCTTAATTAAAACAACAACAACCACTGAGCAAGGACCCCTCCCACACAGAGGTCCCCCATCTCAGCTTCAGCCTCTCCCGTCTTTCTTCCTGCTATGTCTTCTCTCCAAACACACCAACCAAACGGAACACGTTTCTAAAGAAATATTTAATTAGAGTTGCACAGACACTCTCCTTGTGACTTCGCTGGTTGGGACACAGAAGGCAATGTCACAGGATTAGCAGAAGCAGCTGGATTTGAGAGGGTCCCTCCCTGAAGTAGGGGTGGGCGCTGTGGAAAGTTGTCCAACCAGCTGGGGTCTTCGACTGCTCAGATGAGGAGACACCCTTGAGGTGGAGAGGGTGCTCAAACGCCCGCCCAGATGTTTGCTTAGGCTGCATTTGGTGACAAGAGAAACTTGATGTTTGTCAGGATGTTTTTCATGCCCCGTAGTCTCAGACTCGGGAAGAGCTGGAGGTTCGGGGCCGAGGGGTGTGAGGGTGAAGCGGGGTGAGCATCACCAGCTTCCTGGGCACGTGGCTCCAGGCTCTGGGGGAGGTGCCCGTGTTCAGGTTCCCGCATGGTCTCCATCACCGAGGACACCACGAGAGGCAAGTGACCCAACGCTCCGGAGGGTGGGCCAGCTGTGGCTAAGCTGACATCTGTCACAGCTTCCCAGAAAAACACAGTCTTCGTTTGGTCTGCAAGCGTGAGGGCAAAACCTATCAGCTTGCTGCTGGAAATGAGCGCCTAGATGTATCTCCTTATTACTCAAAACCAACCTAGGAGAAACCGCCATCATTTCATAGATTTATATTTTTATTTCTGGAATATAAAATTGTTTTGTTGGCAATAAGGGGGAAACCAGTTTATAAAAACTCACTTTGGAACTAATAGATTCCAGTGTCTTCTTCAGGGACAAGCCTCATTCTCCGACCCAGACAGCCTGCTCTCAGGAGGCGTGTGGGGGCCCCAATTCCCTCTGTACCGGGGGCTCTTGGATGCACTATGGGCACAGCATTCCAAGTCTGTGCCAGGCCCCGACTTGGGACACTGCTGGGTCTCAAGGGCACTTCCTGTTCCGGAAGAGCCGGGTCTTCTTTCTCCCCTTGTGGCCACCAGACCCTCCTCTGGGTCCCCTTCACCCCCATGAGCTCCCTGTGGGTTGTGTGGCTTCCTTCAAGCACAGCGCGGAAATCTGGTGGGATGGGCGCTGCGTTTGGGGATGAGGGTCCCCCAGGGCTGGTCTCCATCTGTAACCCTCTTAGCAAAGGAGACAGGCATGCTTGCGTTAGACATGTCCTAGAAGCAAATATTGTTTCTGACCATTTAAAACAATAACTACCGGAAGCTCTAGGTTTCACACTTGACTTATGAACGACAGAGGCTGGCTTCCCACCAGAGCTGACGGGGAGATCTGGGTGGGGAGAGGGGTAGCTTCAGGAGCGAGTGGAAGGGGCCGAGTTTACGCACACACCGCACACACCGTCTTGCTGGAACAATGGTCAAATGGCACGCGGGTATGTGTGTGGCCACGGCCTCACCCAGGCTTTTCTCTGAGCACAGATATTTGGCAGGAGCAAACGCTCCCTCCCCCACACGGCCTGGATGCCGTGCTCGCAGCAGCTGGCTCCACGTCCGCCCACGTCCACAGGGCTCCCTTGAAACACAGAAGGAAGAGAGAGGAGCTCTGTCGGCAAGACGCACCTCCAGGCACAACGATCGTATCGGCGCATCCCCACGACACAAAGCCCTTCTCACAGGTACAAGTCCCTGCAGCAGCGAACATGCTTCCCGACGAGGCAGACTTTCCACTCGGGAATGACTCACCCTCAGCCCGGAGTGTCCAGCGAGAAAGTGTTGCTTTATTGGGTCTATTTCCTAACTACAGAGATAGCGGACGCAAACATCAAACATTCCCTTTCCACATGACATCCATCAGAAGTGTTTCATGCAAGTCTACGATGCCACACGCGAGGCGGGTTCGGGGTCACAGGCAGGAGGGGCGCCTGCGGGGACAGGACCGTGTGTATGTACACGTAGCCACACATCTTCGGTTCTTCACCGAGATGTGCAAATGTGACCAATGTGGCTTTCCGATGTTCGCTGAGTTAAAAAAGTAAGACATACTCATACAGAAAACATTTTAAAAATAACTTTTTCGGTGGGAGAGTCTCCACCGTCACGTTAGGTTCAATGACGACCTACAGCCTGCACTCCCGGCTGCAGTTCAGGCAGGTTCCAGGAGGGGGCAGAACTTCCTAAGGCACAAGTATCAGGTTAAACATGTTTTAATTAAACCATGCTTTTTTTTTTTTTGGTTATGTGAAACAATAAATTGTGGCTAGGAGTAATGTGTAAGAAGCTGTTAACGGTACAAAATGCAGTAGTAAAGCTTACACTACCCTATCTGTTAAGAGTAACTAGTCTGAAACCTACTACAATCGCTGCATATTAAAACGTTTTTGGTAATCGTGTTCTTACATGAAGCAGAGTTATAAGGCTTCTGTGAAATAATAATCTTATAGCCGAACAAATATATTACACTCCCTTCATAATGTTATTTACAGTCACTCTCCAATTTCGCCATGTGGTAACACAGGGTGTTCTGAGCGCACCTCCCCCGGCTCCTAAAGTGCTCGGTTATCTGCACGAGACGAGAAAAACGCAGGCCTGTCGGGGTGACGGGCCCAGTGGGAGTAGCTGAAGAGCCAGGTTTGATACTGGTTATTGCTGGCGCAGAAGCCCTTGCTGGGCGAAGACCGAAGACCACCTATTATTTATTATTTATACATAAATATGTGCCTATATATGTACATACATGCAAATGCAAGACCTGTCCTGTGACAGATTTCTTTTCTTGTCCAGTAACCTATCTTCTGCTATTCAACCTACTTGTGCTAATTTCGAAGCCAGATTAAAAACGAAATCCTAGCATGCTACAATGAACAAGCCTATGGTTTTAGTAACACAGGGGAGGGAAGGGTATTATGAAAGAGCTGAGATGAAACACTGGAAGATCCCTAAAATGCACTGAATAAGGCAACAAAATCATATAGCACAGCCGCCCAGGAAAAGCTGAAATAAAGTAGGGAACGAACGTTCAGTTTTCCTCACAAATGCCTAGCTTGCCAGTGTTCTCCTGCTTTTTGCAAAGTTTGATAAAGCCTCTTGATGAAATGTTTTTATAGCTTTGCTCCAATAAATACTCTCCTGGTAGCAAGTTTAATGCTTACGTCTAAGATGCCCTGATGCTGTGGTTGGATTAAATAAGGCACTTCCAGTACTGAAATCCAGGGGTGCCCGAGGGTGCACTGGGGTCAGGTGCCACAGGGGTCACTCCCATGGGGGTGCCGTCACACAGTCTGTCTCCTACACTCACCCCACCCCTTTATTTTCTTCTTGAGATGACTTTTCCTTCAGCAGATGGAGTGACCTTCCTTCCTTCCTTCCTTCCTCCCTTCCTCCCTTCCTCCCTTCCTCCCTTCCTTCCTTCCTTCCTTCCTTCCTTCCTTCCTTCCTTCCTTCCTTCCTTCCTTCCTTCCTTCCTTCCCTCCTTCCTTCCTTCCTGTTAAAGAGCTACTTCTTTGTACGTATAACACATCTTCAGTAAGTCGGAAGTTCTGAGTGGTACCAGGTGTGCTCAGTTTATTTAGTCAGAAGTCTGGATGCTGAACCTCCACTGTCACCCATCGACACCATGTGGCTCCTGAGTGAGTCCTGATGTTGCCAACTACGAATGGGTGCTGGTGCTGGAGAGGTCGTTCCGTATTATTTCATTTACTGCAAGAAAACAGAAATAAGAGACCGCATTAGGAGACCACCACTCTGCATGGAACCGTATGTAAATAACCAGCAATTCCATCAGCCACGCTTTCAGGATGTTAAGTGCAGCCTGTGAGAAAGGAACTGGCTCCCCTCCTGACTCTTGCCACGTCCACAAGGTGTGCTGAGCCAGCAGTGAGGCTGCCCAGGACCTGGCTGCCGTGACTCAGGCGCCGGTGGCGGTGCAGTTACTGCTCGTGGTGCACCAGGGGCTCCCCAGGTCCTGAGTGCACCTTCTCCCGGCAGGAAAGCACCACCGAGGTGTCCGTGGGTTCGCAAAACCAACCATTGGCACCCACGTGGAAGCACCTCTGGAAGTCCACGCTCGCTGACCACCCCTCGGCCTCATCGTCAAGTCGGAGAGGGGCCGGCACCGGCGGCAGGAGCCCCCTCTCTGGGGTCTCGTCCTTCATCTCTGGTTCCTTGTCCACGGCCACTATCAGCCTGTGATTTTTGGCAGCCAGAGAGGAAATGAGCAAAGGCCATCGAGAGTGAGCTGCACAACACCCCTCCCTCCACCACCGATGGGCACCCAGATAGGGGAAATGTCACCAGGGAGGTGTCACCACGGTCACTTTCCTGACAGAACTGGGAGGCGGGGAGCTCGCGCTCACGTCACGGAACTGCCAGGTTTCCCTCTGTTGCCCAGATAAACTCCATGTGTTTCTGCAAAGGCCCCGGCCTATCCGAGGGTGGCTTCCTGAGCAATTAGTTGGTGCACATTTCATCTCCCCCACTCCCTTCCCTAAATTCCCTTTCAACATCCACCCCCCCCCAACTATTTTAAAGAATAACAATAATAAAACACAGTTGGGGGAACCAGGAATTGTGTCATGGGACCTGATAACAGAACTCACTGGCAGGAACCCGAGCCGCAAACTTCAAACCCTGGCTCTTCCCACAGGTATGGCCTGGCTGGGACCCAGGGCCATGGTGTCCACCCTCTGCCCGAGCCCACCTGCGGCCTGGGCGAGGGGCTCCAGCCGGCTGCCCGCAGAGGACACAGCGGGGCCCAGCCTGAGACAGGGACGTGACATGCCGCATCTCCTCTGCAGATGGCGAACCAGTGACTGGGACACTGGGAGGGACTCACCCTCTCCTAGGGCTTGTCACAGCTGCCGCTGGGGCAACAGCGACGCCCAGGGCTCAGAGAAGATATCAGGACAACACTTGCCGAGAGCGTGCACGAGGCGGCTCCTTAGCTGCAGGTGGCTTTTCCGCCACAGTCCTGGGCACCGTGGAGAAGGGAGGGCAGCTCTGCCATGTCCGTCAGGCCCAGGCCGCTTTCTCCTCATCCTCCCAGGCATCTGCCCCCAGTGACCTCTGGGCCGAGATGCTTGCTGAAGCACAGACAGGGGCCCGGGACGCGCAGGCGATGTCCCCTTCTTTCCCATTTCACTTGTTACGCTCTTTCTTCTTGAGGACACATGTCCACTTGTTATTTGGCAGGACATTGCCACATCAAAGGGCATTTTGACAAAGAAAAATCACCAACGTTGAGTTTCTACAGGGTGTGTCTGGGTAAGCAGAAGGCTTACTGCGGGGAGGGTGCCTCACACCAAGAGAGTGTGTGGAACATACTAGAAAGACACTGGTCTTGTGGGCAGAAAGCTAGTCCCTGGTGAGGTGAGAGACAAGTTACTACAACACGGCACTGCGGCACCACGCCTATTTCTGCAGCACCGGACCGTCCACAAGTTGCTTTCAGTGTCATCATCTCATTTATTCCTAAAACAGACCTGAGGCCATAGGGGCAGCAACAGGTTTGGGGCCAACATGGCAAGGTCTGGGCTCCTCGGTCAGCAGTCCTCCCGCTGGGCAGCAGGAGCACAGGGAAGGTGGAAATGGATGGCAGAGGGTGACTTAATCCAGGGTGCTGACCAGCCATGACCCACCAGGCAGAGAAAAGGATCCCAAGTGAAGAAGTGATGCCCCCTTCAGTTACCCTACAGCAAGAGAAGGGTTTTATTTCCCACCCCATTACCAGGGATAACAAAAGTCCCAGACCACAAATGTGATCTAGTAAGATCGGTGATTCTGTGGTTGAAAAGGTCTGAGGGGAAATAATGATGGAGAAGAGGAGGGAGGTCTGAGGGAAATAATGATGGAGAAGAGGAGGGAGGTCTGAGGGAAATAATGATGGAGAAGAGGAGGGAGGTCTGAGGGCAATAATGATGGAGAAGAGGAGGGAGGTCTGAGGGAAATAATGATGGAGAAGAGGAGGGAGGTCCAGGGGAAATAATGATGGAGAAGAGGAGGGAGGTCCAGGGGAAATAATGATGGAGAAGAGGAGGGAGGTCCAGGGGAAATAATGATGGAGAAGAGGAGGGAGGTCCAGGGGAAATAATGATGGAGAAGAGGAGGGAGGTCCAGGGGAAATAATGATGGAGAAGAGGAGGGAGGTCCAGGGGAAATAATGATGGAGAAGAGGAGGGAGGTCCAGGGGAAATAATGATGGAGAAGAGGAGGGAGGTCCAGGGGAAATAATGATGGAGAAGAGGGGGGAGGTCCAGGGGACATAATGATGGAGAAGAGGGGGGAGGTCCAGGGGACATAATGATGGAGAAGAGGGGGGAGGTCTGAGGGCAATAATGATGGAGAAGAGGAGGGAGGCAATAAGCAAAGCAACTATAATCTTCTGGTTCCTCAAGGTGACACAGACCACAGGAAAATAACATCTGTTTGAAAAGATAAAAGGGGAAGAAACTTCATAAGTGGGCTTCCCCTACTGCCCACGGTCGCACCTGAACCTGGCGGAGCCCCTGAAGTGGGTGTGAGTGTGGAAACCACGCAGCGTGTCCTGAGCCATCCAAGGCCCCGGTTCCCATGTGGCTACTTTGGTGCTGGCCCTGCTCTCTGACCCTACTGGGGACGTCAGGAGAATGAGGAGGCTGGAAGGGCCCACCAGTGAGCAAAGCTCTCGCCTGCCTGTCATCGTGGTCCACTGGTTTCTGATGAGCAACTGGCCCTGCCTCCCTTCCAACAACATGACGCCGGAAGTGCTGGGTCATTAGACCCTGCTTTTCCAAGCCCAGCAACGTCAAGTCGGGATCACAGATCACAATGTTTCAGACATCTTGGGGACTCACCCAAGAACCATCACACATGCGTCAACATCCTCTAGAATAGTGGTTCTCAACCTTCCTAATGCCGAGACCCTTTAATATAGTTCCTCATGTTGTGGTGGCCCCCAATTTCATTGTTACAAATTGAACATAATTAAAGCATAGTGATTAATCACAAAACAATATGTAATTATATATGTGTTTTCCGATGGTCTTAGGCCACCCCTGTGAAAGGGTCGTTCGACTCCCAAAGGGGTCGCAACCCACAGGTTGAGAACCGCTGCTCTAGAATCTCCCCTCAGCACTCCATGGACAACAAGCCATGATGGACAACCATACACTGCGGAGTGGATGACGTCCCCCACAATGTTCTACACAGCTGAGGATGGGTAACCATGAAATACAGAGTGGGCAAAGTCCCACACAACCTTCTACACAACTGAGGACCAACAAGCATAAAGCTACCCTCTCTTCCACAGCTACAGCCTGTGTTGTCATTGAGTCAGGAAAGCCACGAGGGTTCCTGTGTCACAGATGGACGGAGAACCCATCGGGAAGGGCTGAGGAAGGTTAAGTATTTCTTTGATGACCGGGCCGAGAATAAAAACCTGGGACCCTCTTGCCCTGCTCCTCTCCTGGCCACAACTTCCTATTTCTCTTCCATGAGGTCATGGTTCCGAGTCCGTATCAGTTCACAGCTACCCTGGGCTCTGCGCGGGCTATTTTGGGAGTGGCTTTCTCTCTTTGATATGGTCGTGTCGATGACACCCACGCTTTCCCACAATGTCTTCTTTCTGCTGATAGTTTCCATTTCTTATTCAGCTTTTCCACCTACACCAAGGTTTTTCTTTATAGAAGTATTTTGAACTGCAGGTACCATGTGACCCTCACAGCTCGTCAGAGACCTGAAAGCGGAACCTTTGCCTTGCTTCACGTCAGATGTCCCTCAACAGGATGTGGTGAGCTGTTACACCACAATTTGATTTAATAAGAAGGGTTTTTTCCCTTATATTTAATTTTTTCACTAAAATGCTCCTAAGGTGGAAACTATTGCTTTTTTCTAAAACTTATGTGGCAGTTCGAACTCTTGTTCTAATCTGGGATGTGTATGCAGGATGTGTGTGTGTGTCCTACACACCCAAATCCATCTCTACATACATATCTGAAATTGAGTGAAAGGGAAATTAGTATTTTTTTAAAAAAATACAAAAGCTAAAGTGTACAGCTTTTTACCTGTACTTACATTATCTGTAAATATTACCCAGATTCTTGCTAAGAAGATCATCGCTCAGTTCTTCACCAGTAGTTGTACAAATGAAGGTGAAGTGCCCTTTTTAAAGTAAAATGTACTTTCATTAATGCGTTTCTTTTTTTGGATCACGATTTTGAAAAGGTTGACATAAAGCCTCATGTTGCAGTGCAATATCCAAGGTCCATCTCTCAGGGTCACTCATGGGTTTTGTATGACTACTGACAGCCGTGCAAATAGGGAAGGCACTGTCGGAGTTTGAATATTGTTTAATATGGTTGCCCTTCTCAATGCCTAGCTTTTAGGCAAAGTTTCTGAATTCATGGTTTCTGAAAGCAACAAAGGATCTGAAATCTCATTTTAAGGACTGAGCAAAGCACTTATTCACCCAGTCCTCTGGCTTCTCAGCACTGGCACAGACACTAATCTGGATATTTGCAGCATCCTACAAGGAAGGAAGGACAGATATAGTGGCTGTGAATTTTGTACATGGAGAGACCACGGCACACTCAGCTGAGAGGAAGGATGCTGAGACCAGGACCTGGTGACCAGAGCGTGGCTGCTGCCCCACAGCACCCCAGGCCTTGGTTCTCAGAGCTTCCGACGGCACTCGAGAGCTGCACTGCAAATTGATGGTAGGTGCAAGCTGTATTCTAATACTTCCTAAAAGGTCATGAAGAAACCAGGAGCCGTGATCCCCAAGAGGGTGCTGGGAGGGTGGGCGGACACAGGCCTGTTGTTGGTGCCTGGGCCTGTCGTCCCTCCCTTCCTAATTCCACCACCATCCCCTTCGTCTGGTCCTTTCACCCGTTCAGAGTGCAGACATGGGGTTCCCAAGGGGAGGAAGGAGAGGGCACAGCGATTACCCCCTTTTCTGAGGCAGCTTCTCTCAAGAAAAGTAAAACATCTACACCCACCACCAGCGCCACACACACACACACACACACACACACCCACACACGTGTGCGCAAGGGTGGTTCTGCTGGAGCTAACAACAGGCTCCCCCCCCCCCCCCCCAGTCCTTTCTCCTGTACCAGCTTTTATGTGCTTTAAACATTCTGTTTTGTTAAAAAGGAAGAGGGCCATGACCAAAGGAACCACGCGGGACCTGTCTGGTCACCTACTTTCCACTGCATTGTAAGAGCGCACACGACGGTCAGCATTTCCTTTGCTCTAAAACAAACGGAAGGTGAACCGAGAGCCCCGTGAAGATCTCGGTGCCCAGAGATTGCTGACACGCACCAAGCCTTCAGAAACCCCAGCCGCTAGGCCCCTAACTCACACTGTTTCACATGAAAAAGGCGGGCGGAGGCCTGACCGGGACAGAGCAGATGTTCTACCACATGGGTGTGCTCTACCTGTTGTGACTCCTTGGGAGTCGGCGAGTGAGCGGCAGCCGCCCACCACCCGCCGCGAAGGCCTCCTCCTGGCGGGGACCCGGGGCTCCAGGCCCGACTGCAGTCTGGACAGGGTTCCACGGCGTCACCTGTCTCCTCAGTCCCAAGCTTTATCACCCACGTCCTGCTCGCTACTCTCAGTGAAGGGGTGACAGTCATGCTTCTGTGGGGAGGGGCTTTGAGTGAAGGGATGACAGTGTCACTTTAACCTGCAGGAGGACAGAATGGCCGCGGAGAAAACCGCGTCCTGGCAGTCAGTGCGGCCCGTAGATCCCAGGAAACGTAGGATTTACGGGACCAGAGTCAAGATAGAAATAAACCCTGGAGGAAAAGCGCCCCCTAAAGAGTGACGGAAACTACAGCGCATACCTAGGTGTGTTTGCCTTTAAAGATGGCCTGACGTCCACTTGTCCAGCGGTGCCTGGGCCATGCGACACTTTCTCGGATGGCAACCAACCAACGCTGACACCCACACTCCTGAAAACCCTGTGATTTCCTTTCCCACTTTGCTCAGACCCACATTCTCCCTGCATTCAGGGCACAGCATTCCAACCATCGCACAGAGAAGCATGAGGCAGCGGCCAGCACGGTGGGCGGGGGGGAGGCTGTGGCCGTCCTTTGGAAGGCCTGCCTGAGGCCTCCGCACGCTGAGCGCTCGCTGTCGGGAGAAGGGGCTGGAAGACCAGCTCCTGTTCTCATTTCGCCTCTGAAGCCCCGAGTGATGTGGCTCCCGGAGGAGCTGGGGCCTGAGGGTCCCACCTGTGGAAACAGGAGGCTCGGCCAAGGCCCCTTCCTGCTTTATGAATCGGGGATTTTCAGTCATCGAAATGGAGACTAGCGTTCCATGTGCTGGGGAATATAAAACGCATGAAGCTCATGGCCTCCCTCCCAGTTCTCTGGGAGGCGGGGAGTATGCTTATTAGGGAAACGGGACCAGAGAGGGCAGGAGAGGAGCCAGTCCTCGCACAGCAGGGAAACAGAATCAGGAGTGGAACCGGGCTCCTGTTGGTGGGATGCGGTGCCGTCAGGATTCCACCAACGTCAGCAGAGAGGGTGGGGCTGCCAGCTGGTGGCTTCCTCGGCCTCGGGCCAGTTTTTTAAATGGCACAATTGCTAAAACGCTCCATCCAAAGTTCAAATCACCTGCTTGTATAAAGAAAAGACGTGTGCACGCACTAGCACTTTCTGGTAAACTTTCAGTTTACTGATTGTCGGAAAAAGGAGAAAATTATCGGGCATGTGAGTGAAAGTCACAGTAGTCTGGAGTTAATGCAAAGTCTGAGCTCAACCGCAAGGCGCACATGTTCTCACAAAGACACACAAGGTGAACAAGACGGGGCTTATCCTGCTATGCGTTTAGTTTCCACGTTTCTTACACTGCGTGTGTATCCCTTTTATTACCAGGACAAATGCCTGTGTCGGCTTTTAGGTTAATGCAAACGTTAGTTGTGTCTTTTCACTTCTCTCATGTGGAATCGGCCAGGCAAAACCATGGCCCACACCTGGACCCATGGTGCTGTGGCCCCTCCAGAGTTGTGGGCTCTGGGGAAGGGAGAGCCAGGGAGGTAGGCACTAGGAATTTTTAGATGGATGTTCATACAGATGTTGATTCTAGTTCCCTAAGAACTGGATTTGGGCTTACAGAATAAGAAATCTCTCTCCTCAATGTTAACCCATTCATCCTTGTTTTTTACAAAAGGGTAAGAGGGAGAAGGACCACACTTTGCGAGTAGCACTTTTATCAATTAAACCCGTCTTTGTTGACATAGGTACCTATTAGCTTAATTACAAAAAAGCTTTTTAAAGCATTTTCCTCTTCTTCAATAGTTATGTTAGTTCCAGTAAGGAAACCAATTGTACTAGGAATTTAAAAAAAATTAACAGTATTCATCTACTGCCACTTAGTAAATTAGCCAGCCCAGCAGGGACACTGTCATTTTTCTGTGCCTGGTTTGGTAACATGCGAAAATGTTGCTTTTCCATGAAAAGAACAATTTCTTCAAAGCCATTATTGTCGTTTAAACAAAAGCGAAATGGGAAACACAAAGTCTTCATGATTCCACCACGGGGTCCACACAGGATCACTTCCCACGTCGCATTATGTCCCAGGGACTCTGTCCAATGAAACGCTGACCATAAATAAGGACACGGCACAAAAGCAGTTCTCACTTCTCACTCCACGTTCCTCTGAGGGACAGAAAAACGCACAATCCTTTCAGGGGACGCGTCAGAAACGTCTCAAAAAAGCCAAAACAGCCTTCCAAGGAGCAAAACAACACAGGAAGGACATTCTTTCCCATTCCTATAAGTAGGAGATAATTTTAAAAAGCATTTCCTAACTTTCCCAGAAAATACACCTTCAGCTAAAGTTAGTCTTGTAACCTCAGAGCATAACAACTGAGGTGGACACAAGGAAACCAGAAATATCTCAGGCCAAACCTGTCCTTAAAGAAGCCCCTTTCGGGAAGTCTCCGAGTCGCTTGTCCTAAACCTTTACCATATCTGCTGATTCTGGGATGGCGAGCCAAGCCCTACGGAGCATGCAGCTGTTCGCGCGGCTGTACCTCTTCCCACAGGGGCGCAGAGCTGCGCTCCCCATGCCTAGGGTTTCGGGGGACTGCTGAATGCCCAACGCTCATGGTTTCCACTGGATTTTATTTAAGGGATTAGAGGAGGTGTGAGCTGAGGACGTGAAAACACCAGGATGGCGGCCACAACTCAGAGATGAGAAAGTAGGAAGCGGGGAGCACGCTTTAGTTCCAGGCGACAGTGCATCTGAGGCCCGAGAGCACCTGGGTGGGGGCCCTGTGGAGAGCGCAGTGGTCTCTCTCATGTGGGTTTTGATTTCTTCAGAAGAGGCAACCTCTTAGGACGTCTGCCGTAAATACCTGCCCCTGCCCAGGGGCGCTGGGTCAGCAGGGGCCGGTATTTACGGGGAGCCTGCTGTGTCCACCACGGCCTCCCCGGGCCCGTTGGGCGGCTGCCCTGGCACCTCCTGAGCCAGGTGCGGCCTGTGACTGTGGGTTGGAAACGGGGCGATTTGGCCATGAGTGTATCACAACCACTGTAATTCTGAAAATGCAGAGTTGCAACATCACTAAACTCGTTTTTTACTTTCAGCTTTTTTTTTTTTTTTTCGAAGATGCTTTGTGAAGCAGTGGAAAATAATACAGTTTCTCAAGTTTCATTAAAAAGTAAGTTCTCGGGTTACTTCGGGTGTCCTGGACCGATTTCAGCCTTCACTTATTTTTATCTTTTTAATCCTAATCAACCACCGCCACGGGGCCTGCTATTTTTGGAAGGAGAGAGAACGGGGCAGCGGTGGGACTGACTGACAACAAGTCACCGTTTTAATAAAACATGACCCTCCCAGCTGGATGTGGGGTTGGCTGATGAACACTGTTGTTACACGGGCCTGCCAGCCATTAAAACAGAATAATTTTCCTACCTTCAGTACTGCTTCCTTATTTAGCCTGAATTCTCCAAATAATGCAAACGCCCCGTGTGGAAACTCCGGCACCCGTGGGGACCGGCGGCCACGTGACCGGGCGTTTCCACAGGCTCGTCCTCCTCGCCTCTCCCCGCCGTACGCAGGGCGTGTGCCGGCCACATCACCTGCCCATTATTTTATCTATGCCAAACCCACTCCGCAATCACCCACTGGGATCATTAAACTGCCAACAAGCATTTTTCCAGGGCTTTCTTTGTGTTACTAGAAATATATTCTCTCAAATGGCGAAATTTCTATTCAAACAGAATTAACAGAATTGAAAAAACAAAACATTTAAAAGGTCCCTTTAATTAAAAAAACAAACAAATGGGCCCGGAGAGAGAGAGACTGCTGCGGGTTAGGGTAGGTTTGCTGTGAGATCAGGGGACTCAGAGTGAAAGGCAAGAACAAAGTGTGGCTTCCGTCTTGGTGGGGCAACGGATGAGCTGGTCAAGGCCAAATGCTGCTGCTCTGAGTCTGGGTGTGAGAGGCCAACGTGGCCAATCAGCCCTCGGCACCCATCCGGCCGTCCGCTGGGCGCCCCGGAACCGCTCACCAGCTGCCGGGTTTGGGTCAGAAGATGCTGCGCAGTAAGGAAGCGACAGTTCCAGGGTTCACGGGAAATGAAACCCACCTTCTTGTCATGAAATGTGACTTTGAACCAAATCCTCACCTTACCAAAGAGCTATTAGTAACTGTGTTAGGTGTGGTCAACGGCATTGTGACCCTGGAAGGAAACGGCCACTGTGTGTGTGAGGGACGGAGGGGTGGAAAGGTGTGAGGCCCGGGAGCTGATTTTTATGATCTCGGCAGCCACAACTAAAGGACGTGATGGAGTGAGGGTGTCCGACTGTGCCCGCCCTGGTGATGAATCTGGGTGAGGGGTGTGCAGACCCATCATACTATTCATTCTACTCTTGTGGATGTTTGAAATTTTCATCATTAAAAGCCAACACTATCTTCAGAGAGAAACCGGAACCCAAGGGAAGATGGTGATTGGCTGGTCAGCCTCCCACGTCTGACCCGCTCTCTGGGCACCCAGGTGAGGCGGAGGACACCAGGGGCATCCTGGTCCCGGCCCCACACCACACCACAGGCGCACCGGGCCTGCCCCTGCTCCTAGTGACACTGGGGACCGGCCGAGTCACCTGGAGCTGGAACGGATGCAGATTCTCAGGCCCCACAAGACCCACTGAACCAAAACACTTGAAGAAGAGCCCAAGATTTGGTCCTCCCCCACACGGATGTCTGAGACACAGGGGTTAGTTGGGGGCGACCAGGAAGTGCTCAGAATCCTTTTGGGTGCCTTGGGAGAACTCTACCCTTCATTTGCTTCCCTAGTGCTGCTCACCTTCAGATACCCTAACCTCATTCAAATCTTTAAGAGGAAATTCTGTGCTAGTTTTTTTACAAAGTGAAAACATAACACTACGAGTGACATTTTGCTTGAGGTTTGAGCACAGCCTAAACATTCTGAGGAATGCAGTGTCGAGTAACACGGAGGCTGGGGAGTGACGGACGATGCCATGTGGCCGTGGTGCTGAATGGAAAAGCGGGGAGGGGTGCAGAGAATAGCTTGGAAAAGCTGGATCCTCACTGGGGGTCAGGAGGTCACCCAGCCCAGATCTCAGGGCCAACATGCAGCTCTGATTCATTCCTCAGGACTCAGGCTTGGGGACCAGCACCCTAACCCCAGGGCCACCTGGAGATAGTCACCTGGAGCCCATCCTCACCTGCAGCCTGTGGCACAGGACGGCCGAGATGGGGTGACAGCTCCGCTCAGCTGCTCTGAGCCAACGGGCCTCTGCACAGCAGCCCGGGGCTTTGAGTGTTGAGAAGGGAATTAAGATGACATGCAGATGTTTTCATTTTCATTGTTAGAATTTGCAAGAGTTTTTAAAGTGCTATTTAAGGTTACTGATGCCCCTCCACACTTCTTAGACTGAATTCCTGCAAGGCCACCTCCATTTCACAGGCACAGAAACTAAGCTGAAGCAGAAAGACAGCGTGTGAGAACTGAGATCTGCGATGGGGGTGGCCCCTCCACGAGCCTGCACCCACACAGGTGTGTGATGTCAGTGCGAGTCAGCAGCTGCATCCTGGTGGGTCCTTGCAGCACACGGGCCTCAGCCACAGCCACTGCTGTCTCTCCTTGGTGGAGAAGCTGGTGAGAAGTGAGGAATACAGCTCCTATAGTCTGCTCGCCATCGCCAACATTCGCCCTCCACTGCCCTGTCATTGGCTGCCATCTCGCGCCATCACCCCACCATTGCCCACCATCACCCCACCATCACCCCACCATCTCCCGCCATCGCCCACTATCCTGTAGCTCCAGGAATGGCTGCAGCCACAGCCCAGAGGGAGAGAACAGCAGCCTCCCCTGATTCACAGCAGAGGACACAGGGCAGGATTCTAGTCCTGCAAGCTGTCCCTCCTGCCACTGGTGGACCAGCCGAGGCCACGCAAGCCCCCTGTGATCGAGTGGGCTGTAGCCGCTGCTCTTGGCCACCAGTGCCCAGCCGGAAAAGCAGTTTTGGGCAGGCGTGAGAAGATGCCCCAAAGTCCAGGGTGTGGGTGTGGTGCCTGCAGAGCAGAGTTGTGCTTTGGTTCTTTGTCTGGTTTGCTGCTGGTGGGAGAAGCCCGGGGGCAGAGAGCACTGGGTTACCAGCATCAAGTCTTTATTTATTTTCTTTTGTTGTTAATCCTCACCCAAGGATATTTTTCCATTGAGTTTTAGAGAGTAGAAGGGATGGGGAGAGACAGAGAAATATCGATGTGAAAGAGACACATCGATTGGTTGCCTCCTGCACACACCCCGACCAAGGTACATGGCCTTGACCAGAATCAAACCCGGGACCCTTCAGTCCGAGAGCTGACGCTCTATCCACTGAGCCAAATGGGCTAGGGCAAGTCTTTATTTCTTTCTACCTCACAGCACTGCCTTTAGTTCAATTTCAACACAAAGTCCCACCTAGCACCTCGGAATCTTGGGCGGTACTGTGTGCTGGCATCTTAGGTGTCCTCAGCTCCACGTCCTCTCCGAGCCATTTCCCAGCCGGCAGCCCCATCCCTCAGGCCGGCCAGAGAGGAAGTAGCAGAGGCCCCGAGTGTCTGTCCTTTGCACACCCCACGGTGCGCCTTCCTCCCAGGGACTCAGGCTCAGCCACGGCATCTCCAGCAAGGGTCCCACCCAGACCTCTGCGGAGCTCCACGCACAGCTCCCCATCGTCGCTCCCCACTGCCCGAGGCTGCCTTTGCCTCTCACCACCCACACCCGGCCCGCATCCTGCCTGTCCCCACGTGGGTCCGGAGTACGAACACGTTCACCCACTTGTCCTCAGGCCCACCACTTCCACAGCCCACTCGGCCACCAGCTTTCAACGGGGTTCCCTCGGCACTTCCCACCCACAGCCAGAGCGAGCGCTGCCGAGACGAAAATCTGTCCTTAAGGGCCCGTGTGCCCCCTGGGGAGACCCATCTCCTCGTGCCCCTCTGCCCACCCCACCCCAGTGGCATCCAGGTGCACCCTGACACCTCTTCCCGAGCCCGGCTGTGATGTCTGTGCCCCGGGATGCCCGCAACCCGCTCTCGGCCTCTCCCAGCCACCTGAGGAAGGCCACCTGGTGCCCCGTCCACGCCAGAGGTGTTTGCTGAGTCCGCTCTCACTGCACAATTCTTTAACGTCTTGTCCACACACCCCACAGGCTGAGCCCACTCTAAGGGTAAAAGCTGTCCCTGTGAATGTAGACAAAATTGACCAGCATGGGCCTGTGTTTCCACTCTGTAAAGGTCTGAACAGAAAGATCACAGAAGGCACGAAGAACAGTGCGCAGTGACCCCGCTGGTCAGCTACCCTTAAACATTCCCAATCTGGAAAACAAAAGGTAGGAGAGAGAGGCCACGTCAGAAAAACACAGGCAAATGAGACAGGTCCCATAATCTTTAGGACATATCGACCCTGGCGTGGGAACAAACACCCAAGATTGAATTTTGGTATTGATTATCCAATTATTAATCTTTACAGAAGCTATTCCAACACTGCATGTAATGAGCAATTCATCAAAGCATATTAGGTGCCATGGACGTTGCAGCCAGTACAAAGGGCCATTAAGTCCTTGTAATTGCACATTACTGGGCTTTCGTTCTCCTAAATCGAATCAGCAGGACCTCACGCACGCGCTCTGACCCTCTGAGGATGTGCCCCCGCTAACCACCAAGACCAGCAGCCTGACAGACCCCCTAAGACCACCTCAGCCAAGTAGTGGGACAGCATTACTAAGGACACTGGCAAGAACGGGTGAGGAAATCACCTGCGTTTCCTTCCTGAACACAGACAGGAGGTGGGGGGGCCGTGAACTGGGGGCCATGGTGCAGCGGGGACACCTTCCCACTTCCTGGGGGAAATTCTTCCCACCAACCACTCCCAAACCTGACAGCGGTGGGACCTTCCGTGGAGTCACACTAAGTGCAGTTCCCGTGTGAGCAGAGACACCCGAGCAGATGACCCGTCCGCCTTGGCCCTGGACTGGATTCCTCTCAAAGTCCCTCCTGATGCCACCCTGAGCCCTCAGGTTCACCGGAACCTCGCCTCTGCGAGTCCCTGGGCGCCTCACTGGCAGCGTCTGGTGGCACTGCGCTGTCCTCCCGCTGGTGTTTCCCGGGTTCAGGCGCGTGCCCTGCCCTTGTCCTCATGGCCTTGTCCTCATGGCCCTGCTGTGCCAGAACTACGTGCAGAGCCTGCAGACACTGGCTGCCCACGTCCGCAGTAGAAAGCTGAGTGCATCCCTCCGTGCGTCTCTGAGCAGCACCCGGGAAGTCTGCTCAGGGCGCAGTCACTGCCGTGGAAATCTGCGTGCTGTTTGCTGCAGTTTTTCCTTTTCTTTTCTACAAGCTGTTTGGAAAATTTAATTCTTTCTCTCTCGGTCTAAATTTGGTTTCTGAAGAAGCCTTAAAATATGTCCTCAGATAAAACACCGACTAGGTAGGAAACAAGCTACTTGGAGAGACCCGCTCACCGTAGACGTTCAGCAGACCAGTGAGACCATCGCTGCCCCTGGACTGAAGCTGCTGCGGCTGGCCGTGGCGCCTCACTGAGCCTCGGGACATGTCTGCAGCCTGTTTCCATAACAACAAGTCATAAAGACCCTGATGACGTGGAGGGGACCCCAAGCAGAGCCCAGGAGCTGGGGGGGGGTTGGAGGAGAGGGGTTCTATGTTCTGCACCTTCACTCTCCACAAGCTGTGGGACATTTAAAATCCACTCCCTCGTTCAAGAGCGAAAGTACACATTTTACCAAACGCCCTGGAATTCAGCTGGACAAGTGGAGATCACTGACCTAATCAATGTGATCAATACTTTAGAAATCCCGTGAGCGTCAAGACCCTGGTGAGCAGGCCAGTGAGTGACTGTGTGCACCCACAGTTCCTCTAACCAGCAAGTGGCGCTGAGGGGCCTGAAGGAATTACGATTAAGTCCTCTTCTGCTCACCTTCCTGCCATTTAGGAAGTGCATGGGGCATGGCGAGGGAGCGGGCACCATCTGCTCACACCGGGCTCCTCTACAGGCCGCCTCCCCCTGCCCCGCCACCCACGGCCACTCTCGCCCCCCTCAGGTGGCCGGGGGCTTTGAAGACTTAGCCAGGGGGACAATGTAGGGGAGCTCTGGTCAACAAGGGTGCACGTGGACATCAGTATTTTTATGAGCCAGAGGCCATGAAACCTGTTGCCAACCTGGCCCTGAAATCAGAGAGAAACAGGAAGCCGCCCAGAGGAGGAAGCCGCGGGCGAGGGCCTGGTGATGCTGGGGAAAGGCTCCCTCGGAAGCCCAGGTCAGAACTCAGCTCCCAGGAGCCTGCCGCCTCCGGAGAGCGCTCTCCAACCCATCAATCACCCACTTTCCATCTGCCGGCTTCTCCGCAATGCTTTATTCTACATTATCACGGCAGGAAACGGCACGCAGGGTGGAAAGCTGGCATTGGATCCAGTGGAAACCACCGTTTCCCTCCTAGGGAGTGAGAGAGATTGTGAACAGAGCATCAAACATCGTGGTTCACGGTTCGTGTGGTGATGAAGATAAGGGGTGGGGAGGGGTGCTCGGATGAGTTTGAAGGACAGTCAGACCTATGCTTGAAATGCTCTGTAATCCAGTACAAACACCTCATTAACACACAGACATTGACTAACAGTTTTGAGCCTCTTTCTTTTTCTCTCTTTCTTTTTCTCTCTTTCTTTCTTCTTTCTTTCTTTCTTTCTTTCTTTCTTTCTTTCTTTCTTCTCTCTCTCTCTCTCTCTCTCTCTCTCTCTCTCTCTCTCTCTCTTAAAAAAATATACTTTTATTGACCTCAGAGAGAGGAAGGGAGAGGGAGAGAAATAGAAACATCAATGATGAGAGAGAACCATTGATTGGCTGCCTCCTGCTCATCCCCCTTCTGGGGATCAAGCCCACAACCTGGGCATGTGCCCTTGACCGGAATGGAACCCGGGACCCTTCAGTCCACAGGCCGGAGCTCTATCCACTGAGCCAAACCAGCCAGGGTTGAGCTCCTTTCTTAAATTAAAATGCATAAAAATACCGACATATGGCTCCTGCCCCCCAACACGCGTAGCTGTCCCGTAGCTGCCTTTTTAAGTGTGCCGCAGACGCTCCTGCTGAGGCCAGAGCAACTGCTCAGGTGACGGAGGGACGGCCCCCTCCGGCTGGCCAGCGGCTGCCACCTCACTCCATCCATCCATCCATCACCTCTTCTCTCCAGCCATCTGCCAGGAGGAAATAACTCTGCTGTGCTGGGAGCCTGGGGACCGCAGAAAACAATCTTAAATCTACAGAAATAATTGAAGTTCACTTCTGCTGAGCTGCTCGGTTCCATTCTGATTTTTATTACAATGTCAACAAGAGTTTAATTTGTTTTAAAGTTTAGGTTCTTAACTCTGAGTGATAGACGGTAGTTTACAGCGTGCTGGCAACAGCTACTGTGGAAGAAAAGGAAAATGCACATAAAGGCGACTGAGTTTGACGCTGTGAAAGCAGGAGCTGCGCCAAAAGCAGCAAACAGCACGGCTCCCCCTCCCGGGACCACGGCAGCCCCGACACGTGACCTCAGTACATTTCCACCCCGACCAATCTCGCCTGGGCCGTAATTAAGAGGAAATGTCCTAAAATGTAATTTCTCGCACTAAACACTCGCAGATGCTAGCGAGATCGCTGACGGAGCCACTGTCGCATCTGGGCCCCTCGCTCAACACCGGTCCCAGAGCAAACGCTCAGGAGCAGGGAGAGGTGGCAGACGCTCGCTCGCCCGTGGACAGGGCCACGCAGAGCGTGTGTCTTTCAGGCAGCTCTGAGCCGCCTGGACCGAGCTGAGTAGGAGAGGACCCGTCTGCACAGAACTGCTCTGCCCTCAAACACGACCTCACAAACATCAGCCCTGGGTTTTCCAACCTGGTTTCCGCTGGGGCAAAGCTCAACCCTGTTAAAGTCATCTGTAGGGACCCACAGGACAAAACTGCAGACTTGCCCCTTTTATGGGCAGAGAGGGTGGAGGAGACGGTCCAAGAAGGAGGCTCAGGGGTGCTGCCCGTGTGTGGATCCCGCCCCCCAGGGCAGAGGGAGCTGCCGGCCTCACCACCTGGAGCCCTTGGCCGGCCAGGGCCCCAAGGCGATGGCAAAGCTCCCCGCTTGTCTGCGAAGCCAGACAGCGTCTCTGCTGTGCTTTTCCCTCTTCCCTCCTGTGACGGCTGGACTGCAGCCAGGGCCCCGGGTAAATCACAGACATTTCTAGATGTTCCTGAGGGCTCTGAGCTCCCACTGTCTTCCAGGGCCCACTTCCTGCCGTATCTGAAATAACAGCAGCTGTGAGGGCCTGATAGGGCCTGGCCGGGCATGCCTTCACCCCAGGGCGGGAGGGAGGACGGGCTGGGGGCCGATAACACCCGCCCCGGCCCACGGAGGTGACCGCATCCTGCACTGTCTGCCCCCGTTTTGGGACAAAAGAAAACCAGCGTCTGGGCCCTGGGAGCCATCACTGTGCTCGGAGGGAGGGGCCTGGCTGACTGGCCTATTGTCCCAAGTATCAGGCCGTGATTAAGCTGAGGTCCCTGGGCGTGATAAGGGCGGAAGTTTCAAAGGCTTTCTTTGTTCCTTATATTATAATCTGGAAGGAAGGAAGAACCCAGTTTCAAAATTCAAACTGAAAAGGTAAAGGGACTCGAACTTCCGCGTGCCCAACCTACATTAACGGCACAGAGACCCTCCATCGCCCGCGTCAGAGGACGGGACGGCGTCCGTCCTGCTGGGGCAACAGGTGGAGGTGTTCCCATCATCTCGGTCCAGGCTTTGAAGAAAGCCCTTAATTTAACTGAACAGTATGTAACAGAGAGGCACATGTGTTTATTTCCTAAGAGAAATTCTACCATCAGCATGGCGTACAGGGCTGAGAGGACCCGTCTAACACAGAGCTAGAATTTTCTCCCAACACTCCTTAAAGAACGAGTCCTGGGACCACATGTGCTCCCCGCACAAACTGAAAACTGCGTGACACACACCGGCCCGAGCTTTGCACACACCCGGTCTCCTTTGGTGCAGAGCATGTTACAGGCCCATTAAGCACATTACCAAACGACGCTTAACCTTAAACACTCCTTTCGAGAGAAGTGCCTTGAGCTGTACGGGAGAAGCAGACCCGGACTCATCCTTGGAAACGATTTTCTGCCTCTGCTTTTCTGGACATTTTTATACAAATGGAACCATATACTGTGGGGTCTCTTGTGTTTGGCCCTTTTGACTCAGCATCACCGTTCCAGGATTCACCCATGTCCTAGCATGAATTAGTACTTCACTCCTTCTTGTGGCTGAATAATACTCCACAGTATGAATACCAGTGTATCTCCCTTTTCCTAGCTATTCACCAGTTGCTGGATGTTTAGGTTTTTCAAAGGTTGGGCTACTGTGAATACTACCGCTGAGAACATTTGTGTGCGAGTCTTCGGGCTCGTGCGTGCTCGTTTCTCGTGGGTAGACACCTAACAGCGGAACTGATGGGTCCAATGGTAAATTTTTGTTCGACTTTTAAAGACATTGCCAAAGTGACAAGTAATGCGTGAGAGTTCCAATTTCTCCACATCCTCTCCCAAATCGGCTGTTGTCTCCCTGATTATTACAGCCACTACAGTGGGTGAGCAATGTTATCTCATTTGCACTGGCATTTCTTTTGCATCCCTGTGACTAACGATGCCAAGTATCTCTTCATGCACTTAGGAGGCATTCATGTATCATCTCTGGAGAAAAGCCTGTTTACGTCTTGTGCCCAGGTTTTGACTAAGCTGTTTGTCTTAACTGTTGAGATACAACGTTCTTTGTATATTCTGGATACAGGCCCTTTATCAGACATGTGTTTTGCAAATATATTCTCTTGGTCTATTGCTTGTATTTTCATTTTTTTAAATATACTTTTATTGATTTCAGAGAGGAAGGGAGAGGGAGAGAGAGATAGAAACATCAGTGATGAGAGAGAATCATTGACCAGCTGCCTCCTGCACGCCCCCTCCTGGGGATCGAGCCCGAAACCTGGGCATATACGCCCTTGACTGGAATCGAACCTGGGACCCCTCAGTCCACAGGCTGATGCTCTATCCACTGAGCCAAACCAGCTAGGGTATATTTTCATTTTCTTGATGGTATCTTTTGAAGCACAACATTTTTAATTTTGATGAGGGTGAACTTATCAATTTTTTTTCTTTTATGGATTGTGTTTCTGGTATTATATCTAAAAAAAAATCTTTGCCTAATTTATGGATTTTCTCATATATTATCTCCTAAGCTTTATTGTTTTAGTTCTTATATTTAATTCCATAATCAATTTCTAGTTAATTGTTTAAGTTCATTTTTTTGGCATGTATGTATCCATTTGTCCCAGCACTATTTAAAAGGCTATCCTTTGCCCCAATTTAATGGCTTGGCACTTTTGTTAAAAATCAATTTACCAAAAATATAAGGGTTTATTCCTGGACTCTCTATTGTTGCATTGATTTGCATGTCTTGTATCATATCAATACCACACTGTCTCGATTATTGCAGCTTTGTAGTGAGGTTTGAAATATACAAGTGTGAGCCTTCCAACTTTGTTCTTTGTTTTAGAAATTGCTTTGGCTATTTTGGATCTTTGAAATTTCATATAAATTTTAGGATCATTTCATCAGTTTCTGAGAAAAAAATTTGCTAGAATTTTGGCAGGGACTGTGTTGATTCTATAGATTAATTCCCATGTGATCAAAATTAATCTTGAAAATTTATCCACGCTTGGCTTATGGCCAAGCAGGAAGTCTGTCCTGGAGAACGGTCCTCACGCATGCACTCTGTGGAGTGTTCTGCAGACGTTATTTAAGTCAAACTGGTGACAGGACTGTTCAATTGTTTTATTTCCTTGCTGATTTTCTGTCTAGTTGTTCTATCCATTATCGAGGTAGAATATTAAAATCTCCAGCTATTATTTTTCAATTGTCTTTCCATTTATCCCTTCAATTCTGCCAGTTTTTGTTTCATGTATTATGGGGTCTCTGTTGTTAGGTGCAAATATATTCATAATTGTTATATCTTTCTACTCAATTTATGTTTTACTCATTATAAATGCCCTCTTTGTCTCCAGTAACATTATTTTTTGGTCCTTACTATTTTGTCTGATGTTAGAATAGCTACTCCAGATCTCTTTTGGTCATTATTTGCATGACATACCTTATCCACCCTTTTACTTTCACCTACTTGTGCTTTCAATCTAAAACAGGTCTTTTGTAGACAGCATATAGTTGGGTTCTGTGGGGTTTTTCCCAATCTAGTCTCACAAGCTCCACCTTTTTAATGGAGTATTTAATTTTTTACATTTTATGTGATTGGACCGTAGGATTTACATTTATCATTTTACGACTTGTTTTTCACATCTTGTGGTTTTTATTTATTTTTATTTTTTGTTTGTAGTGGCTTTGTTCCTATGATCTTTCATTACCACCTTCTTTCATGTTAAATATATTTTTCCTGGCATATCATTTAAATGCCTTTTTTGATCTTGTTTTGTTTTTCTTCACGGTTCCTCTAGGAATTACAATATGCAGTTTAATGTAAAACAATTTCAGATTAATACTTATTTCTAATAATATATAGAAACTTTGTTCTGATATAGCTTCCTTCCCCATGCCCTCCTTTGTGCTGTTATTGTCACACAAACAATGTATTTATATATTATAAGCCCATCGGAACATTTTGTAATGATTGTCTTATGTATTTTTAAAAAATTAGGAGAAGAAAAAAGTTTAAAAATATGCCTATGCTGTCTTTTTTATTTACCTATGCAATTCTTTTCAGCAGTGCTTTTTATTTCTCTGTGTTGATCTGAGTTACCATCTACCTGAAGGACACCCTTTAGTTCTTCTTGTAGGTCAGATCTGCTGGCAACAAATTCTCTGTATCTTTGCTTTTCTGGGAATAGCTTCATGTCTCCTTTCCTAAAGCCACTTTTGCTAGATACAGACTTATTGGCCAATAGCCTTTTTCTTTCAGTCCTTTGAATACGACATCCCACTGCATTATGGCCTCCATGATTGCTCAAGAGGAGTCAGCTGTTAATCTTATTGAGGCATCTATGTACCTGGTGTCTTGTTTTTCTCTTGCTGCTTTCAGGACTGTCTCATTTTCTTTGATGTTTGACAGTTTGGTTATGATGTGTCTAGGTGTGAATTTCTGACTTTATCCTACTTAAAATTTGTTAACCTTTTTGGATGTATAGAATAATGTTTTTCATCTAATTGAGAAGATTTTGGCCATTATTTCTTCAATTTTTTTACCCCATTCTTTCTCCTCTCTTTCTGGATCCCCATTAAGCATATGCTTGTATGCTTTATGATGTACCCATGTTCGCTTTCCTTTCTTTTTTTCTTTCTATTCCTTAGACTGCATAATCCATTGACCTTCCTTCAAGTTTGTTGGTTCTTTTACTCTGTGAGCTCCAATCTAATGAATTTTTAATTTCAGTTATTGTATTTTTACACACTAGTATTTTTACTTAGCTCTTTTCTAAATAAAATTTCTAAATCATTACTGAAATTCTCTCTTTAGTGAGAGTTGTCATACTCACTTTCAAACTCTTTAAACACTGATTCCTTTGGTTCTTTGAACATATACTATATAGTAGCTGATCTGAAGCCTTGGCTACTAAGTTCAACACTAGAGCCCTCTCGGGACACTTTCTGTTGCCTGTGGGTTGACGCCCCCCGCCCCCCCCCCCTCGCCGCCCCCACATATAAGACGTATTTTTGTGTTTCTCATAATTTTTGGTTGAAACTGGACATTATAGATAATATATTGTAGCAGAAACAGCCCTTCCCCCATGATGTGTTGTTACTGTGGACTCTTTTTTTCTCCCTGTTGCTGTTCACTTGATTAGTGACTTTTCTGAACTAATTGTGTGGCCACTAAGTTCTCTGTCCTTTTAAAAAAATATCTTGCTTTTATGTTTAAACTAGGCTTCTAGGGGTCACCCTCAGGTTAGTGTAGTTTAATGGTCAGTCAGTTAAATGCCATTAGGCCATTTGTCAAGGAGATCTGTGTGTTGCAGGGAATTCACAAGTCAGCCTTAGCTTTCACTCGTGCTTGTGCAGGGTCTCAAGGTCAGCCAGAGGTGAATGACTGGAGCCCTCTCTTTCCCCAGGTTTTCCCTGAGCGTGCGCACATCTGTGTGCACATGTGCAGTCTTCTAGGTCCCCAGGAATATGTCAGCGTTTTTCACCCCCCCCCCGCTCCCGCCGTGGTCATCTAGTTAGGTTTAGTCCCTGTTTGTTCCAATTGAGACCACAGTGTTGGGCAGCTCCAATGAGCATAATTCCAGCATCCATAATTTTTTTTTATCCTCACACAAGAACACATTCAAGGACACATTCATTGATTTTAGAGATAGGAAGGGGGAGAGAAAGAGAGAGAGAAATATTGATGTGACAGAGAAACATGGATCAGTTGCCTCCTGGACATACCCTGACTGGGGATGGAACTTGCAACCTAGGTATGTGCCCTGACCAGGAATTGAACCTATAACCCTTTGGTGCACAGGATGATGCTCCAACCGACTGAGCCACCCAGCCAGGGCCAGCATCCATTGTTTCTGATGATACCCAAGGAATGCAGCTTTTCCAGGGAGCTCATGACGAGTCAAAATACTGACTGTATTGTGGGGATGGGGTTCTTAATGGGACCCCCAAAGAGGCCAATCTCCGGCACTGTCTGTGAAGTGCTCGCTTTTCATGGAGCTGAGGTGGGGGGGGGGGGCAACAGCCCAGGTTAAAACATCACAGGCCGTCCTCTCCTCACCAAGGCCCAGTTCTGCACGAATAAATGTTTCTCACTTGTCCTGCCTGTTTGGTAATTTCCAGACTCTGAAATTACTGACTTGAGAGTTTTGTCAGTATTTTTATTGCTTTTGGGGGGAGGGATTCACCAAGGTCCTCTCTCCATCACGTTGGAAGTCCCATCTGTCCTCCAGGCCTTCTTGAGTTACCAAATGTGCCTCAGTTAATCACCAGAAGTTCTCTGATGAAGAAAAATAGACACCACACTCCTCTTCAGCTCCCAAGGCCCACTCGCACTTGGAAGCTAGACTTTTGACCAGGAATCTTTGCTGGTCACACTTCTAGTGGGGGGGCGGGGAGGGAATATTCAGCAATATAGCTAAACCTTGGTAGAGCAGACAGACTGTTCAAATCAGAGCTGGCAGATTGAGGGAGTGTCCCTGGGTCTGTCACTCATCACCTGTGCTTCTGCGGAGCAAGTCTAATGGCATTTCTGCCTAAACCTCAGTTTCCTTCTCTGCCCGGTGGGCTTACCATGGGCAGCTTTGCCCCAGAGGACTGCTGTAAGGTCGGGTATGAAAACGGAGAGAATATATATAAAAGTCAGTTGGGGAAGTACTGAAGGCCACGCATCCAGTACTGACTACTACTAACTGCCGTTTGGTTTTCTGTGAGTTGGCAACACTGTGTCACCGAGGATTGGGGACAACTCCCTCAGCTCTGACGGGAAGGCAATTAGTACAATTGCAAATGTCTGTGCTCTTCTCTGGACTTGATGGACATCGGTGAGCCGGTGAATACGGTTCCTCGGGAATCCGTACGTGAGGCCACACTTTTGTATCAGGAGGATCACTTGGAAGTGCCCGTGTTTAGCTGGCTCTCCGCCTGGAGCGGCAGGGCACGGAGCCAAGTGCCTGGCTCACGTTACAGGGCCTTGGCCCCACTTGCGAAAACACAGTTGTCCGACAGATGTAGACAGAGCCCGGCACTGCCCTGGTCACCGCGCTCCCCGAAGAGACGCCAAGCCCTGACGGTCTATCAACAGCTGGGCTTTGTGAATGTGGCTATTGTGCTGCTAAATGCCCTGCTTTGTGGCTTCACGCTCCGGTGACACAGCGCAGTGGTATGCTACTGGCCGGCTCACAGATCTGAGAGCGTCTGTGCAGAGCGCTCGTTCCTAAGTACGAGCATCAGAGAAGGAGCACGCAGAGCCCGGGCCACCGCCGCACACTGGTCCGAAACGAAGACAAAGCTACCTGAGTGCTTCTGGGACGGCGCCCACCTCTCTGCAGGAGGAAACGGTGTATCTCACGAAAAACCCCGACAACACAACCCTGCAGCGCTCACGTGCTCACGCACAGACACCTTGTTACTGCTCAGAGCTCGCCTGTGACAAAGGGCAACCAGTCACGAGCGGGCCCACCTTGCCCGCACGCAGTCAGTCCTACCTGACCAGCAGCTCCCGCTCCCTCTTGCTTCTTGGGGACGAGTGTTTTCGGCACCAAACAGCTCTGAATGGTGCTGCCGGTCCAGGCTGCACGAGACCCCTGGCTCCTCCTTTTTGTTTCCTTCTGCCCCGCCCCATTTCTTTTCTTCAAATTAATAACCTCAAACAACTCTCCATTTAAAGAAGGGGATGAGCTAAGACCTCTCATTAAAAGAGAAAGAAGAGGGTTGATTCGTTGAAAGCAAACCCACCAAATTCCCTTCCAAGCACAGAAAATCACCGGGCTGCAGAACGAGGCTTGTGAGAAAGGCGTGTCTCTCAAAGCATTCTGAGCTTATCGTTAACGTGTGTGCCAGGCGGCTGAGCCAAGTGCCCGGGACCTCGCAGGCGCCGGAGCCCCTCACCCCCACCGAGGAAGGAACAGAAGACATGCTGCCGTCACAGCCCTATTTACGGACAACCTGCCTCAGCGGACATGCAGAGCCGTGCCTGCCTTTCCATTCCTTCCTCGCCCAGGGGCAGGTCCCCACCTGCTGCTGCCCGGGAGTCCACGGCAACGGGTTTCCAACACGAACACACACACCTTCCAAGATACAGCAGAGACCATGCTTGTCTCAGCCTCCACAGGTTAGCAAGACGGTCCTCACACCAACCGCCAGCCGCTGGTGGTTTGCAGGTGATGGTCGGGTTTATCTAGACCAGTGGTTCTCAACCTTCTGGCCCTTTAAATACAGTTCCTCATGTTGTGACCCAACCATAAAATTATTTTCGTTGCTACTTCATAACTGTAATGTTGCTACTGTTATGAATCGTAATGTAAATATCTGATATGCAGGATGGTCTTAGGCGACCCCTGTGAAAGGGTCGTTCGGCCGCCAAAGGGGTCGCGACCCACAGGTTGAGCACCGCTGATCTAGACAAACACTAAGGTATTTAAGCCAATGTCTGAGCCCCTCGAAGGCACAGAGTCCCTGGGAGGTCGGCTCCACATCTCTGTGTAGAGACTCTGACGTCCCAGAGAGGCACACACCATGCGGAGAGGCCGCCGTGGCACCCGGGAAGGGGGCAGCTCGAGGTCCCGCTCCACGGCCTGCAGCTCCAGGCTGGGAACCGGATGAGCTCCTCTCGCAGGGTCTCAAGAGAGCGACTTGTAGAGCTGCTGGGCTCCCACGGCGACCGGCCGCAGTCCTCATCTCTGTGTGGCACGCGGTGCCGTTTTTACGCCTGGTGACCGCCATGCAGACATCCACGTCATTCAGGCTGGACCCTAATGAACTAGGTGCACAGCTGAGCTCAGCCTCCTCTGCGTCGTGTGGCAGGACGTCCACAATATTAACGTGCACAATATTAACGACGCCGCGTGCCTGCTCACCGTAATACAGACTCTTTCAATCATCGTCGGGAACGGGAAGGCCTCAGACGCGGGCGCCGGGCCAGGTTAGTAAAACTTTCCATGAGGAAAGCCTTTTGTTGTCTCCCAGAGCAGCTTAAGCTCAGGAAAGGAGGGGCGGAGGGGCTCGCGGCCCAGACTCGGGGCAGACACGATCCTGGCCGCCTGGTCCACCTGCTTGCTGCTTTAATGACATCGAGACTTCTGGAAACCCTAGAGCTCCTGGAGGAGCTGAAAGGGCCGATTGTGGATTGTGGTGGAGGCGGCAGGGAGGTCGAGGTGACAACAGGGGGCTTTGGCGGCAGACAAGCCAACGCCTTGGGAGCCATCGTTCCAGTTGTAAAGCTCTAAGAAGGGGCTCCGTTTCAGCCAAACTGGGGTGCAGGTCCTCTTCACACAAATGCTGGACTACACCGTGTGCTTCAGAAATGTTTGGGATATGCTTCCAGCGAATGTATGAAAGTGGGGCACATAAGCAATGATGCAGGTGCGGGTACGTGGGGGTGAACTGCACGCTCCACGTGAGTAAACCGAGGACATTCCCTTCCCAGAAGGGGGTGGTCTCCTCGTGCCGCTCTCGACAACCGCAATCCACAGAAATCCTGTCGGAGACATGGCTCACGTGCAGCTTTTATGTCACATTTTTAAAATCTACATTTCAAATAACATGAGGTCCATAAAACCAATCTTTAAAAAACGTACTCTTGTGGTTCTACCATGATCGGGAAGTCTAAACTGAGAGCCAAAGTCTGAGGAATATTGTTAAACCAAAGAATAAACTGTAATTGAAATATATTTATGGGCCGAGTACCTTTGAAACAAAACCTGAGAGTAGAAACAACCCCAAACAAAGACATCCTAAAATAAGCTGGGATTCCCTTTGAGGCGCATTTTCTGGGAAGAATGACGGAACATAACTGGGTGAAGAGGTCATACCACAATAAGGTGTTGCAACTCCAAAAGGTTGAGCAATATGTTCTAGAGATACCGTGAAGTCCGTGGGGCAGGTGACACGCTGGCCTGGATACGTGGTTCAGGTACCCTCCTGGCAAAGGCACACCTGCTGCCCACCCTTCCCCTCCCTGCCCAGGATCAGCCCTGGCCACCCTCGCAGGCCGAGGCAGTGCTCCCAACACACGGAGCACACACTCTGGCACCCTCCGGAACCCTCCGGAACCCTCCTCCACCCACAATAAGCAGGAATGTTGACAGTGTCCTCGTTGGACAAATTAATTTTAAAAAACCTCTGTTACACAGAATCTCACATGGGGGCCAGCAAAGCATCAGATCACGGAGCTGACGCACCACGCAAGCCTTATGAAAGCAACGTAGTTCTGCCCACACCCACGATCACTCTCTCCAACCACCACATCAAGGAACCACAGTGCAAACCCACCCCAAACGCCCTCAGAATGTGGGGTGGGAGGCTGGAGGCTCAGGTCCCTGTGCTCATGGCGTGGCCTCGATTTGATGTCATACCGTCCCGGGTCTGACCTGCATGGACATCGCTGCTCTAACCAGAGGGCGGGTTCCAGGTTCTGAGGGGTCAAGCTTGGCACAAAAACCTGGCCTCAAGGTCCTCCCATGATGCCCTGCCAGTTTGGCTCAGTGGATAGAGTGTTGGCTTGCAGATTGAAGGGTCCTGGGTTTGATTCTGGTCAAGGGCACGTACCTTGGTTGCAGGCTTGATCCTTGGCCCTGGTTGGGCTGCATGCCGGTGGCAACCAATTGATTTTTCTCTCTCACATCGACATTTCTCTCTCTCTCTCTTCCCTTCCACTCTCTAAAAATCGATGGAAAAATATCCTAGGGAGAGGATCAATAATAATAATAAAAATAAATAAATAAAGATCTTCCCAGGAGCCCTGACTTCTCCGCAGGCAGTTTGCCCACCCTCTGGTGAGACAGGTGCTTTCTCCTCACGGTGGCTGCACAGCGTTAAGTACCCCAAGATTTCCGGGGAGAGCCGGGCCCAGCTATATTCCAAATGCCTACGGGCTCGGGAGTCTTCAGCTGCTCAGACAGCAAGAGGCATCGGCTCTGCTTTCTGACGGGGACGGACAAGGTGTGGCTCCCACTGCCAGGACCAGGCAGGGTCATCAGGCCTGTGTGCTCGGACCAATTCCAGCCCCTCGGGCCGGGGAGCCCCATCGAGGGAAGCCTAACACGTGGGAGGCTGCATCCCAGAACCCTCAGCCTCCGGGAACGGCTGTTCCATGGCAGAGGCTGGTCAGCCGTGGGCACCCACCACCAGCTCTAATGGGCCAAGGGGAATTTGCTCTCCCGTGGGGGCGGATCAGAGTCTCTGTAAGGGGCCCAAGGCCAGCAGGTACTCTGCAGGGGCTCGAGGCTTTCCCCGCGTGGTTCTGACTGAGAATCAGCAATGAAATGTCACATATGGGGGGGGGGGGTGTGCATGAAAGAGGCGCATATTTATAGACATCATTTACTGCTTTCTACGGAGGCCTCTGGCACAGCTGTCTTAACCACGGTCCCAATCCTGACCCCAAAACGAACATTGCTTTGCCGTCCTGGGCTACACTGAAAAGCTTTGTTTATAACTGTCCTGGGACGACGGAGACTTAGGGGAATAAGGCCCTCAAATGTGGCCTCAAACGGAGCAGACAGAACCTACGTGCGCGAAGCTGCACTGGGCTGGGCCGAGGGACCTCTCAGGGGGCCCAGGACCACGTGTGTGACCTGGAGACAAGTGGGCAGACCAGGGGCGGTTCGTGCATGGTGGAGGGGCAGTGTGTGTGCGGCCGGGGCAGGAGGCTGAGGACAGGGAGCGACTCCTACACTGTTCTACAGATGACCATGATCACAGGGAAAGCAGGAGGAGTATTTGGGGAAACTGAAGAGCAGACGACCTGATAGAATATGACCACATAGGCGAGCAGCGTGGGGACTCTGATGCAGAGACACAGGCGTCTGAAAGATGTTTGGAGGCAGGACCTCCAGGACTGGAGCCTGGTGTCAGCTGGGAGAGTAACAGGGGGAGCAGGAGCCCATCGGAGGCACCAGGTGGGCATCAGAGCCCAGAGGAGCAGGAGGGTGCAGTCTTTGAGCACCCGGAGCTCCAGGCCCGCACCCCACCAGGCTGACAGGGGCAGGGCAATCAGCAGAGGCTGCACCATGGGGCTGGGCCTGTGTGACAACAGCTGTCCCCTGAACTGAGGGATTCAGGGTGACTGTCTTACTCAGCTTTGACCTCTCAACCAAGTCTGGCTCCTGCCATCAGGCGAACCAAGTCCAGAGGGGCCCAGAGGCTGGCCCAGGGCCGTGGCCCTGGCACCCCTCACACGCCAGCACCTCCCATGCTGGCACCTTCTCGAAGGGCAGAACCAGCACCTGTGAGTCCACTGAATGTGAAACATTGCCCAGTCATGAGCACACCTCCTGGGAAAGGCTGCGGCTGCCCCTGAGGTGCCAGGGTCACGGGACACAGGCTGGAGGGGCTTGCCAGGCATCTGCCCTCGCCCAGGAGGGATGGAGGCCAGGGCAGCACCCCGAGAGGAGAGGTATGCGCCCCTGACCGCTCCCCACTCGCCTTCAGCTGGACCGTCCGTGCCCAGGTCCGGGAAACAACTTACACTTATGTGGATCGTTTGTGCTCGCAGCCCAGGAAAGTGCTAGCGACCGGCGCTTAGCGAGCAGACCATGGTGATCAAGGTGCAAGTCAGGACTGCCTGCTGCCCTCAGCCGCAGCCCAGCTTGTGCCCAAGGAAATGGCGGCCCTTTACATAAATACACTGCGAACCACCATGGGCACCTTGTTACTATTTACAGGAAGGCCATGGCACTGAGATTTCCACACCATCGTCCTGCCTGCCACGCTCAGTGACACGTCTGCAGGGAGAGCCGCCTGCCGTGCTGGGGCTCAGGAGCCGGGGTGCACTCCTCCGCCAAGCAGCGAGTTCGCACACCCCTCCTTCGCACACTCACACGGTGCAAAGCCAGGCGCCCACCTGCGGCCGCGAGCACTTACCGTCATCCAGGTACAGCTGGTCCAACTCCTGAGGCTCTCGCTTGACCGATACGGGAGTGGGGGCCAGACCCTGATTACTGTCCTCACGCACCTCGGGCAGCGGCAGAGGCCGGGCGGCTGCAGGCTCTTTTTCCGGAACCTTCGGCAGTTGGTGCGGCTGGTGGCCCATCCCGGGTGGGCGGGTTGGGCTGCAGGACTGCAAACAGGTCGGCTCTTGGGTACCGGATGGCAGTGCAGTCGAGGGGCTGTGGGGACAGAGTGCTGGCTGGCCACCCGGGGGACGGCTGCTGCTCAGCTGTGGACTCACCTGTGGCTGCAGCAGGGCGGGGGGCGGCTGCTGGGGGGAGCCGGGGTGCACACCCACGGGCCTGGGCATCTCCGGGCCGGCGAGGACCCCCGCGGCTGGCCGCTGAAGTCCGAGGGGGCCGTGGCCCGGGCTGGCCATGCCCTTGCTGTAGGGGGCGGAGGACAGGTCGTGCAGCTTCGGGCTGGTGCTGGGCGGCGGAGACATCATGGTGCTCCTCTGGAGGCAGGGCGGGAAGCCGGCCACGAGGCAGGACCCCGGGTCGGGCGGCAGGGCCAGCTGTTGGCTGTAGCAGGGCTTCGGGAGCGGGCTCAGGCCCTGGCTCATTGGTCCGCAGGTCAGGGCCGGCTCGTAGTCATCGGTGGGCTCTGTTTTTATGGTTGGAACTGTGAGAAGAAAAAAACGTTACATAAACACGGCTGCAGATGGGTGCGACGGGGCGGGCTGCGGCCAGGACACCCTCTGAAGACAAACAGCGTCGTGACTGAGCCCTGTGTCTCCCGCCCGGTTCTCCCACCCAATTAAAAAGGAGGGCGTGAGTCATCGGCTCCGAAAGCCACAGCTGCTTCTAATACCGAGAAAACTATTTTCCTTGGAATCTCCCACGGCACTAATGTGCTATAAAAATCCATTTGCAAATGGCAGTAGAAGCCCTGGACCCGAGGGCCCACGGATTTGTAGCAATCAAAGTGAGAATGTGAACTTGGACGCACGGCTGCATCTGTGCGCTACCGCCGCCATCTGATAAGTGTCTGCGCAGGCGGTGAGCGTGAGGACAAGCGTGCAGCGCACACACCCGACGGCGGCGTCAGGAGAGGAGCCGTCAGCGCCAGGAACGGAAAGGCCGTCTCTCCTTCCGGACCCTCGGCTTCCACTCCTGAAGAACAAGCCGTGATCCGCCGCCCTGGCCCGCGGGCGAGGCTCTGAGCTGCTTCGAGTGCATCCGTCTCCTCACTAGGAAGCGGACGAGGCTGAGAACAGGCTGGGATGCAGCTGAAGGCAGACGGAAGAGGAGAGGGTGCCGCAGGCCCAGGTCCTGCAGGGGGTGTCGGGGGAAGGCGCACGGTGCCCGTGTGCTGCCTCGGCTCGGCTCCGTCTCTACCCCGGGCCACTGCCTCCGCGCTCGCCTCCCGTGTCCTGTTTTCTCGTCGTCTTCATTTATGCCCATTTCCAGAGACATCTCGGTGGTCGGGTTGTTCTGAGTGACAGCGATCGCACACATTCCCAGCAGGTGCCCGTGCAGCTTCAAAGACTGCAGTGTGACAAGGAGCTGTCATTTGAGGGACACCCCTCAGTCACAGCCTGGGGCCTATGCAGACAGCCTCCTCCTTAAGCAACTAAAAGCGTATTTACATCTTGAGACAAAATGTTTAAGGAAGGTCCTGACCCAGCAAGTGTGCTGTCTGCTCTGCCCCGTGGCCGGGTGCCCGTGGGTCCCCCAGCAGCTGGGTGAGGACATTGGGTGGGAGCTGCCTCGTGTGCCCTGGGACAGGTGTGCCCTGGGACAGGTGTGCCCTGGGGCAGGTGTGCCCTGGGACAGGTGTGCCCTGGGGCAGGCGTGCCCTGGGACAGGTGTGCCCTGGGACAGGTGTGCCCTGGGGCAGGTGTGCCCTGGGACAGGTGTGCCCTGGGGCAGGCGTCCGCTTGCTGGGCTCCTTGTCTCTCACGTGAAGGCGGCACTCAGACTAAACAGTGAGGACGGTTCCCAGCGAGTGATCCCCTGTGAAGGTCCACGCCTGAGCTTTCAGCTCCGGGGTTTCACCCACGGGACAGCGTGTCCCAGCTGGACTCACATCACACATCCGTCGTTAAGATGTCCTCTGCACACAGACCAGGGTGCATGGATTACAGTCTGTGGACCTGGGCGGTGTGGACAGTGAGTGGAAGGCAGGGAGGAAACACAGGGTCACAGCAGTTACGAGGCCTCTACCCAGCATCGCCACAACCGCGGTCGGTGACTCCCAGGTGCTGCTCAGTGAAGCCGCGTGTGGCTGAGAGCTGCGAGGCCTTCAGGCTGCGTACGAGGAGGCCACACTGCCTCCACCCGGGGGCCTGGGCGCTCCGGCAGCCTGAGGCACGTTGGGTCCAGTTCGGCTGACCTGGCAAGTGCTGGGGGGCAGGCGAGCCCGACGGATGAACGGAGCGTGGGCAGACTTTGCGTGGGTGCCCGAGGGGGCACTGGCGGGCTGTGAGCAGACACAGGTATTGTGCACAGTGCCTGGCCCGCCCCGTATCGCTCCACAGCTCCGCTCGTGGTGGGGGAGGGCTTTCCTTTGTTTCAGGAGAGCACTGCTGGTCAGGGCCCAGGACGAAGGGCTCCTCTCCTCCTGTTGTCCCGAGGAGCCTGTCAGTGGCTGCAGAAGGGACAAGAAGAGCTGGCCGTCCTCCGGAGTAAATGTTAATTCCTCGTCGATCACATCGGTGACACACCCGCAGGCCCTGGGCCGGCCAGCAGTTGGGAGTACTGGGAGGCAGGTGGCTCCCGAGGGCGGGTGTGTGTGTCCAGAAGAACCGCCACCCTGTGATGAGGCCGTGCGTGTCTGTGGCCTGTGGCCCCGAGCGTGTGCGGAACAGGACGTGCGGCTTGGTCAGGTGGCACCCAGGGTCTCCCTTAACTTCCTAATCGGCCCCCAGTGATGGGGTCCTGCTGGCGAGCACCCCAGCTGGGGCCTCTTGCCTCTGCTCCCTCTGGCCGCCTGACGCAGGCAGGCTCCCCGCCACGTGCCCGTGTCCACAGACAGGCAGGGGACGAGCTAGACCCGGGCTGCCGGGACCGCGATGACGTCCTCACAGTTAATAGAGAACAGCTGCAGCCCCAGGCTTCACACTGGAGAGCTGAGCGTGCGAAGGCGGCCTCCGCTCCTCCACCTTGAGGGGCTGAGCTCCAGGCAGATGGACGGGCTGCCCAAGCGGCTGGTCCCTGCAGCCCCACGCTGGCCAGCATTACCCTCGGACAGTCCCTGGGGCCGGCTCTGTGGTCTAGGTGCAGGTCCAGACACTGGCCCAACCAGAAACCTCCCTCCTGTTCCCAGAATGTTGTGAACCCAGAAGTGGGCAAGGAGGCAGGTCGATGGCTGCTAAACACGCCCCATGAGCAAATGCGCCCCCGGCGGGACCAGCGTCTCCCGTTCCAAAGGCACCTGCGTGTAATCGGGAGTCCAGAGCAGCAAAGGTAAAAGTCCGCACGGGTTTGGTAACTTTCAGAGTTCATGGATGCCTGGCACTGAAATTAAGGGCCTTATGGGACTGTCCGGCCCCGGAGTCAGCCAGGCACGAGGGCCCGTATGTCTCTCATGATGCGTCCCCTGAGCTCGTTAAACCTCTTACCCGTCTGCTCCGCACCACATTGAAGGTGCAGCCTGAGAGAGCGGCCCGGGAAACGCCAGCAGCGTGACCTACTCGCCGTGCTGCCAAGCCAGCGATTGTGGGGGCTGGTCCGCGGCCGAGCGGGCGCCTGCAATGGGCAGGAGCAGGCTGCTGTGCCCGCTCGGCGGCCACAGTGTCACTGACCACCTGTTAAAGCCCCCGTGGCACCAGCACTGACTCCCACATCAGCCTGCTCCCAGGGCTCCTTCCGGGAAAATCCCACAGAGTACCTGTTGGGGGCCTCTGGGAGTCCCCAGCTGAGCCGGGGGGGTGGGGGACGACACGACACAGGGAACTGGGCACCCCCATGGCTTCAGAAGGGTGGAGCGTGGACGCAGGGCTGAATTCATCAGGCTGGACCCGCCCACCCAGCCTTCCGGGGACTCCAGGCGACCAGGCCCTCTCCCTTCAGACACCCCTCCCTGTGTCTGCAGCCGCTGCCACTCTACACCCACGAGGTGGTCTGCTCCCCGCTGGCACCATGCTCCCCGTTCACCCCAAGGCCCGCTCCAGAGGCCCAGCACGAGGCCACGAGACAGACCCCCCTGGGGAGTGAACTGGAGTGCAGGTAACGGAGGTGATCCCTGCCCTGCCTGCTCCGGGGACTCCGCACAACCCCAGGACAGAGATGCCTGATGATTCAGCACCAGGAAGGGGCTCCGGGACACACTGCCTGGCCGCAGGCTGAGACAGACGGGCGTGTGGTAACTCGGGAAGGCACACACGACCCTCCAGGGATGGAGCCGCAGCCCATGCTCCTGTGGTGTCCACGGAAGTGACCCTGCTTGTGCCTGTTTCTCGTGTGGTTTTCAAAGGAAACGAACACCTCCCTGTCCATCAGCCACCGAGGAGATGCCTCCTGTTTCCCGTCAGTGAGGGAGGAGGACAGTCCGCACAGAGGCCTCAGCAGTGGCACCTGTCTCGCTGCTGGCGGGCGGGTCTCATCCACCGGGAGCAGTTTCCTCCCAGCACGGAGGCTCCCTGCGTCCACCCCTTGCTGGTCCGGCAGGAGGGCTGGTAGCGGGAGACCATGTCAAGGACACCAAGGTGAGCGGAGGGGCACCTATAATCCACACTTGCTACAGACAGCCTACGGGGAGTGGTCAGCGCTGGTCTTCAGGGCCGCTGGGCCCCCCCTCAGCGCGGCCCAGCAACCGCTCCCTGCGGAGACGGGTCTGACCCGAAGGCCCCACCTCCCCCGGAGCTGCACTCTGCTCCGTGTGGGGCGCTGAGGCCCCCTGTGCCTGACACCAGCGCCTCACTGATAGGGCTCCGAGCTCCGTCCCAGGAGTGGTGGCATCAGGCCCACCCCCACCCCCACCCCGGGGGCATCCCTCACAGCCTTGAGACGCTGTCTCCAGGAGCCAGGCTGCAGGGTCTTCTCCCTCTGCCACATGCACACGACAACTTTGGAGACAATGAGAGTGGCGAGGCTCTGTCCTAGGATGCCCCCCCCCCCCCCCCCGGGAAAGGGGGGCTGGGGGGCAAAAAGGATTTCAGAAAATTTCCCCCCTGGGGTCCTTTTTCCCCCAGGGGAATGGGGGGGGGAGGGGGCTTCTGGTGGCTGAGCTCGAAGGGGCAGGGGCACATTGACTTCTGATGGTCTGTGTGGGAGGTATGGCTCCTGCAGGCCCACCTGCCACCTAGGCCCCCACCTTCCCAGAGTGAGTGCCACGTGCACAGGCTCTGGGCCCGGTCCTCATGGCCCCAGATGGGCCCCACCGCCATACCTCTCACACAGACCATCAGAAGTCAATGTGCCCCTGCCCCTTCGAGGCTCAGCCACCGTCACCCCACCCACACACCCATCTGACACCTCTCAGAATTCGCCCCAGAGAGCAAGCCGACAGGCCTGGGCCCCGGATGGTGGGTGAACAGCTAATCTCTACCCTGCCTGTCACCCAGGGTGCATCTGTAAATGGCCACCACTGGCTGATTTTTGTTTTTGTTTGTTTTTCATTTTCTTTTAAAATATGTTTTTATTGATTTTTAGAGAGAGAGGAAGGGAGAGGAATAGAGAGACAGAAACATCATCCATGAGAGAGAAACATCCTCGATCAGCTGTCCCCTGCATGACCCCTCCTGGGGATCAAGCCTGCAGCCGGGGCATGTGCTCTGAGAATTGAACCAACAACCTCTTGGTTTCCGGGTTGATGCCCAACCACTGAGCAACACCGGCCTGGCCTGGATGTTTCAATCGGTGAACAGAACGAAGGCGGCCAGTGGGCTGAGCTGACAGTGACTCAGCCCTGGGCAGTGACAAGATGCTGGTGCAAAATCAAATTTGGTCCCTGCTTGGCCTCCACCCCCAGGCTTCCTCTTGGATAAAAAGACAGTTGTCGGGGCCACTCCCTGGGGTGTGGGGGGCAACATGATGTTCCTGCCTGGCAGGGAGTCCAGAAGGTCAGGGCCTGTGGGTCCTCACGCAGAGCACATTTTTTCACTTTCGCTGTCAAATGCCGAGTGCACAGACCACCTTCCCTCGCCTACAGGTGGACATGAGGAGCAGTGTGGGGATGCCGGCCGGTCACACCTGCCCGTCTGGGCTCAGCCCAGAACCAAGCACCGGAAGCCGGTGTCCTGCCTGTTCTCTGAGCAGCCCCATCCCTCCTCAAGGGCAACCCCAGTAATTCCATCCTGAGTCTGGGTTTGGGCCCATCCTCTCTAACCAGTGGTGGCCCCGAGGGGCCTAAAGACAGGTGTTCTCTCCCTTTGTAATGGAAACGTTTGGGGACCCAGCCCCCTGAGTACAGTACCTCCCAAATCCAACTGTGTTATTCAGAAACTATGACGGAACTTTAAATAGATACAAATGCAACCCACTGTGTGAATTCCCGGAGTTCAAACTATACTGTCACGTGCAGCCCCTTCCCCATGGCAGCCTCCAGTCCCAGTGCAGCCTCTGACCCCAGTGCAGCCTCTGACCTCGGTGCAGCCTCTGACCTCGGTGCAGCCTCTGACCCCAGTGCAGCCTCTGACCTCAGTGCAGCCTCTGACCCCAGTGCAGCCTCTGACCTCGGTGCAGCCTCTGACCCCAGTGCAGCCTCTGACCTCAGTGCAGCCTCTGACCCCAGTGCAGCCTCTGACCTCGGTGCAGCCTCTGACCCCAGTGCAGCCTCTGACCTCGGTGCAGCCTCTGACCCCAGTGCAGCCTCTGACCTCAGTGCAGCCTCCAGTCCCAGTGCAGCCTCTGACCTCAGTGCAGCCTCTGACCCCAGTGCAGCCCCACCCCTGGTGAAAGGGGAAGCAAATGAAGGCAGGAGGAGCTTCCTGAGAAAGGGCAGACACTTTTATTTGTGCACTTTTATCTGATACACTCCTTCCTAATGAGCAGCCTCACATGCTTCTCCTGCACATGGACCTGGGAAGGACACACAGTGTCCACGCCTCACTCAGAGGGGGGACCACGGTCACAGCCCTGCCCGGTTCCTTGCCCTGAGCTTCCCGTGGGGCGAGCCTGGGTTGGAGTGAGTCCTGCCGTCACCCACTAGGCTATCGGCCGAGGGGATAATCACGAGACTCCCTTGGGCCTCAGTTTCCCGCTGCAACAAAGATAGCGTCTACCTACAAGCTGGTGAGGGACACAGGGCACCTCAGGAACAAAGCCACTGGCACAGACTCCACACCTGGGTTACTGCTGGGTCCCCTCCTGCTTCTGACAGCTGCCTCTGGCTGTGGGGCCAACAGTTGGCGGGGAGCACAGCCCAGTTCTGGGGTTCGGACTGAACTGTGTCCCCAAATCCATGGGTTGAGGCCCTAACACTCAGTGTCACTGTATTTGGAGATGGGCCTTTGGGAGGTAATTTAGGTTAAACGGGTCCTAAGTGGGGGGTGGTGGTGGGCCCTGGTCCGAGGGGGCTGTGGTCTTAACAGGAAGAGAGATCTCACTCTGCCCACAGTTGTGTGACCACACAGGGAAGAGGTGGCGTCCGCAGCCTGGAAGGCGGTGCTCACTGGTCCCCACCCTGCTGGCACCTGACCTCTGATCCCGGCCTCCAGGACTGTGGGCAGTGGTGTGTGCGGCCCAGCCTGTGGCGTGGTGTGATGGCGGCCTGATCCCAATAGACTCCCTTATTCATCTGCAGTAACATCTGCTCACCAGGCAGTAACGGGACCGAGGGACAGGATGCACGCTAACCACCGGACTGCGGAAGGGGCTGGATGCAGGCGGGGTTCACCCTCTAACCATGTCCCTCCTCACTGTGTGGGCACGTCTCCGTGACCTCAACCGTCGCAGCTTGAAAGACTCTACCAGGGAGGTCCCTTCTACACCTGGGCAAACAGGTTTTGTTCTAAACCCCAGAAAACAAAGAGCAGACTATCTCCTGTTTGTTGCAAACATTCGAGCCGAGTTTTATCATCAATGCACACACCAGAGTGATAACTTCAGGGCATGACATTTCAGAGAAGGAGAGAGGAAGCAGATGGGAACCACGTGAACTGCCAGCTCATGGGGCCAGGAGGGCCACTCTCCAGGTCCAGAGCCTGAGTGACCGCTGGACGTCAGGGGTGGACCCCCAGGCACCCAGGCTCCCAGGTGGTCAGCGCATCACTGGCTGGGTGCCACTTCATGGCCACAGGTGGGCATCAGCCAATCATTTCCAGGTTTGCTGATGTGGGGACCTGTCATTCAGTTAGGCTGATGGCAGATTACAGTCAAAATAGACCACACATAAAAAAATACATTGATCGAATTTCCAGATCAATAATTGCCAGAACTGAGTGGGAAGGAACAGGATTCACAATATGCGGTTGCCTCCAAGCAGCTGTGCGCCAAGGACCTTGGCTCTGGTCTGAGGCCCAGGGAGCCTCACTGGGGCCCCCCAGGGTGAGTGGGAGGGAAGTGTCCTACAGCCGTGACGAGACCCCCTTGTGGAGATGTCATGGGACAGGCTTCCTGGGAACGGGCCTCCCTCTGGTTCAGATCCCAATGCCTGTCTCACGGCCTGTCCCACGGCCATCCCCGCTCGGATCTCTCCAGGGCTCTCTAGTCCCACTTCCAACGCGCGGCCTGTGATCTGGAACGCCGGGTCAGAGGGCTCAGGGTGTGAGCTGGGGTCCTGGCGCAGACCGTCCGGGCCAGGGTAGCCCCTCCAGCACGTGCCCCAATTCTCTGTCTTCTAACATGTGGGGCCCTCCCAGCTCCAACTTGACCCCCTGACGGGAGGTCAGCAACGTACGGACCAGACACATGCTTCAGAAGCTGGGTCCACGCAGGCCAGGAGAGGCGAGGAGGGAACCTTCGTGGAAAGACAGGCTTCCTGAGCCGCGCGCGGGTGGACGGCTTCCCCTCCCTGCTCGCCCCCCCCCCCCCCCGCCCCGCCGGCGGCCCAGATCCCCATCACACGTTGAGCAACACAGTCACCCCTAGACCTGGCCTTGTCCTCACTCCTTTTTATCCTGTGAGCTCCCGCCCCTGTCCTGCCGGTCCCAGCTGGGGAAACAGCGGGTGTGGACATTCACCCCCAGGTCAGGCCCTGTGGACCCGCATCTGACGTTGTGGAACAACTCTCAGAACCATGGGGCCTCCTGGCAGCATGTCTGTCCTGTGGCGGTGCCAGGCCCTCAGCCACAGGGGACACACCCCTCCCAGGGCATCACCTGGGCACCTCTATTCCATCAGGTTTAAAATGTGGAGAGAGATTAGGACACTGGTCCCTCCTTTTCTGGCTGGAATAGCACGAGAGCCAGTAAAAACAGGAATTTAATAAGAACAGTCACTTGGTTCAATGAGCCTTTAATGAGATGTGACGTCAAAGCCGGTGCACAAAGCTGGGGGCTGGCCCCGCTCCCAATACCAACTTACTCCCATGGGAGGAAGGTTCCAGAATGCTATGGGACCAGCTATGCTGCAGACCACAGCGGCCTGCCTGCTGAGTGTCCTGGGTCTCGGGGCCCTGCAGGGAGTGGCTACTGGGACGGCGTCTTCTCCTTGCCATCCCCTCCGGCCACCCACCTGTCCCCCCTCAGCTTCATCTGCCTTTAGGAGGAAGTTCCCAGGATGCACAGCGTGGGTCAGAAATATCGGCACGATCTGCTTTATCTGAAAGCCCGCAGGTGTTCTGCGATGAGGCACCGGCCTGGGAGCCAGCGTGGACCCTGGCTGAGCCCCGCCTTGCACCTCCTGCTCCTGTCTGACAGAGATGAGAACAGTCCCCGGCAGAGGGGGCATGGGCAGCCTTTCTGAAGGTTAATGCAGGGCCCTGCAGGCCTGGAGAGGACTGGCCGTGGGGTCAGACATGCACGCCCCACGGAGGGCCAGCTGCTTAAGTGAGGAGGGGTGTGTGTCCCCTGTGTGTCTGGGGCCAACGGCTCAAGCTCCCAGGGGCTCATTTCTTTGTTATAAAATGAGGGACATTTATGAGTTGCGGCCCAGGCAGGTCCCCGGGGTGAGGGGCAGGGGCTCTGGGCAGGAGACGAGAGGCCCAGGGCTCAGGTCCAGCCAGCACACCTCACAGAAGCCAGTGGCCACCTGAAGTCTCTGTTAGGATGTATACCACATACACAACGCTAAGTACTTTGGGGTTAAACTTTAATGCAATGAACTTGGGGGGAAATGAGCCAAAACGTTTGGTGGACTTGGAGCTCACTGTGCGGTTGAGGCTGCTGGGCGGAGGGAAGGCTGCGTGTCCAGGTCCATCTACACGCTCCAGCTGCCCTGAGAGCTGGGGCGGGCCGGCGGGCATCAGACCAAGGGGGCTGGAGGTGGGCCCTCACATGGTCAGCCACAGCTCTGGGATCTGCAGAGACCTGTCTGCCACTCAGGCCCTGCTCTGGCCGCTGTGGGGCAATCCGTGTGGCACCTGGCTCGGTTCCCGCGGCCACTCCCCTCTTCTCACTCTACTCCGACGTCTGAACTGAGTAATGCAAACAAGAAATCTACTCCCCTCTCTCCCTCTGGAGGTGGAGATGTGTTTTCAATCAGGGCATCCTCGGAGCAGGGTGACCGACTTAACCGGGGTCCCTCTAGCGATGAGAGGACGGCTGAGGGCCCCCCTCTCGGTGGAGGTCCTTCTCCAGCTCCAAACCCCCTCCCACAGGCAGGGCCATCCTGGGCACCTCTGTCCCTGGTCGGCGGTCGCTCCCAGGGGTTCAGTCCCGAGAGGTCCTGTTGGGGACAAACAGCTGCGTCGTCATCACCACGTGGCCTCCGTCCGGGACTGTGTCTGAAGGACAAGCGGGTCCCCAGCCGGGGAGTCCTGGCCACTGGGACCCAACAAAGGGAAGCTCCAGGCCCCTCACCCGCAGGGCCCCGCCCTGTCACCAACTCCCCAAGACCCCAAAAATGTGTCATGATTTATTTTTCTCATTTTATGAAATTCTGAGGTCCCAACTTGGAATTCTTTTTATCCTGTGAGCTCCCGCCCCTGTCCTGCCGGTCCCAACCGGGGAAACAGCGGGTGTGGGCCTCCACCCCCAGGTAGGCCCTGGGACCCGCATCTGACGCTATGGAACAACTCTGAGAACCGAGGGGCCTCTGGGGAGCATCTCTGTCCTGTGGCGGTGCCAGGGCCTCAGCCACAGGGCACGACTGGGCGGACGGAGCAGCTTCCTTTCAGAGGCGGCGTTGGTGCTGTTCAATAAAAGCAGCGACAAGCAAGCACCTTGAGGAAGCTCCCGCTGTGTGTGAGCGCGCGCAGCTTTTCTAGAATCCCACCAAGTGTTCTGCTCTGCCCTGCGTGCTGCCCCCCGGGCGGCCGGGGTGAGTGCAGGGCTCTCCTAGGAGCTGTGCCTCTGTTCATGGCCCTGCCTTTACCTGGAAGCTTTTCCCCGCTAAACACTCAGCCCCCAGAGAGGGTCAGGGAGCCGACCACCCTGAGCCCACGCAGACCAGCAGCCAGACGACCCACCTGACCGTGGCCTCTGCACTCGGCTGTGACAGGGTAGGGGTGGGAGTGGGCGTCACCCCTGGGAGCTGATGGCTGGAGGGTTATCTGCTGTCATAGAAGGTAACATCAGAGCTGAGACACGAGGTGGGGAAGGCAACAAGAGGGTGAACAGGTGTGGGTCCTTCCCAGGCCTCTGCCTCTGCCCGGCCACCAACACTGTCATCCTTCACGTCCAACACCAGAAAGGCCAGGCGGCCTGCCCTGGGGGCTCTGTGAGGGCAGTGCCTTCCCCAGGTCCCTGTCCCAGAGCCAACAGCAGGAAAGCCCCACCATCCCCTTACTTCCACCCAATTTCAAAGGAAAACCTAAGATGAGGTTTGACCTTACACATTTGCACAGGAAAATGAATTTCAGGGGTAGGATTTAAATGGGTTTATGTCCATCGTCTTGTATGTTTCAACAGCACATTTCATGAGCTTGAAGGGAATCTGCCTGTCTCCATTAGCAAACAGCAACCTGAGGCCGTTTCTGCCGTGGTCAGGTGGACAAGGCCCCCAAACCTGGAGGAGGACGTTACAGCCTCACACTGAGGTCTGAGAGAGAGGGACACAGACCAAAGTACCTTAGCATCAGGCGAACCTCTCCTGATGAATGCCATGCCCTATTCTCCCACCCCCTCCCCCCGCCCGAGCCCAACGGGGCAGTGTGTCTTCGGAACTCAGGGTGGCAATCGGTCTCAGTGAGGGGGGTGCTGGGTGGAGACTCTCTAAGTGACCTCCGGGGGGCGGGGGCAAGGCACAAGGGCAGGCACCTGGTCCCGTGCCCACTCCCACCTGCTAGTGGGGTGAGTACACTCAATTCCAAAGCTAAGGAGGCGGCAATGCACGGCGAGGAAAAGACCAGGACAAAACTGCTGCTGGAGTTCTAGTGTATCATTTGTTCATTTATTTATCTTAAACACCACACAAGGACAGCCCCACAGTCAGGCCCGGAGTCAGATGCAGGTGGAGGTCCCTGCTCTCGGGGAGCTCACAGGCTAGGGACGTGTTGAGCGGTCACAACCCCACAGGGCTTGGTGGACCCAGCCCAGGAAGGCAGGGAAGGCTGGGGCGCTCCCAGGGCAGCATGGGTACCTGCAGTTTCGTAGATAAGGAGTAAATTTCAGAGACAAGTGGTGAAAGGAGATGAGGGCCTGAGGAAAATAGGGCTCCCACCACCAGAAAGGCTTGGGAAGTCCAGGCCTTAGGGAGCCTCACGGACCCTGCTAATGGGATGGACCAGGGCTCTGTAGGTGAAGCTGGGGCACCAGCCAGAGGGAGAGGGGTCCAGGTGAGATGTCATTGAAAGCATGGTGATGAAGGTGCTGGAGGACCTGGGGCAGACCTAGAGCGTGGTGATGGAGGACCCGGGGCAGACCTAGAATGTGATGATGGAGGACCCGGGGCAGACCTAGAGCGTGGTGATGGAGGACCCGGGGCAGACCTAGAGCGTGGTGATGGAGGACCCGGGGCAGACCTAGAGCGTGGTGATGGAGGACCCGGGGCAGACCTAGAGCGTGGTGATGGAGGACCTGGGGCAGACCTAGAGCGTGGTGATGGAGGATCTGGGGCAGACGTAGAGCGTGGTGATGGAGGACCCGGGGCAGACCTAGAGCGTGGTGATGGAGGACTTAGGGCAGACCTAGAGCGTGGTGATGGAGGATCTGGGGCAGACGTAGAGCGTGGTGATGGAGGACCCGGGGCAGACCTAGAGCGTGGTGATGGAGGACCTGGGGCAGACCTAGAGCGTGGTGATGGAGGACCTGGGGCAGACCTAGAGCGTGGTGATGGAGGACCCGGGGCAGACCTAGAGCGTGGTGATGGAGGACCCGGGGCAGACCTAGAGCGTGGTGATGGAGGACCCGGGGCAGACCTAGAGCGTGGTGATGGAGGACCCGGGGCAGACATAGAGCGTGGTGATGGAGGACCCGGGGCAGACATAGAGCGTGGTGATGGAGGACCCGGGGCAGACCTAGAGTGTGGTGATGGAGGACCCGGGGCAGACCTAGAGCGTGGTGATGGAGGACCCGGGGCAGACATAGAGCGTGGTGATGGAGGACCCGGGGCAGACATAGAGCGTGGTGATGGAGGACCTGGGGCAGACCTAGAGTGTGGTGATGGAGGGCCTGGGGCAGATGTAGAGGGTGGGGTCGTGATTATTGGGGCAGAGGGCAGCTCTGAGCTCTGTGGGAGTGAGACTGCAGCACTGAATGGCTGTGCAGGTGGGTGACCCTGGATGGCACACGGACAGCCCAGCATCACCCTGGGATCCCAGTTATGTGTCCTTGAAGGCCTCGGTCCCCCACCTGGAAGAGGGTGTGCATGTCACACACAGGCTCCTTCCCCTCTGACACAGGTCGTGTGTAACCCTCGGCACTTGTGAACTTGGAGCAGGGACTGTAGAGCTATTTTCTGAACTGCTTTACAAAGAAAATTTTCTTTATAAGGCCTAGGTTTTCTTTAAAACATTCAATATCTGGTCAATCATGCTTGAAGTTTAATTAGAACATAATCATTACATTTTCAAAAAAAAAAAAGACTAAATGTTTTTTTTTAAGCGCTATTGAACCTTATTCCAGAGCGGACAGGGTTCATGACCCACGTGCGATACAGATCACAACGCCCCGCAGCCACGCGATCGGGAACACCCCTCTCCTGGAACCCGCTCCACGAGCTGCTGACAGCCACACCCCTGCTCCGTGCACGCACTCACGATATGGCAATTTTCCAACAAAATCTTACTTTTCACACCTTCAAAAGCATGGCTAGTATTTGCCTCAAGGACAGTTCATTCCAACTGTTTGGTATCAACACCGATGTGCGAGAGCTTTCCGTGATCTGTCTATGTAAATGGCGTTTTACATTTAGAGAGAACAGAAACCTTCAAAAAAGTCTCCCTTTCACTGAGATAACGACATGGCTGCTCTTGCCATTAGTTTTCGGAGTACAATTTCCCTCTTCACTCGTGTGTTTTCAGAACAAAGGCTACAGTATTAAAAGACTGTTTGCATAGCTGGGCTTCCACGAAACACACACCCAGGACAACACGGGCCATACTGTGCACGCAGGCCCCGGCTGCCGGGGTGACGGGCCACCGCGCGCTGGGCGTGGGCTCTGCGCACACACCCTCACTTTCTACGAGTGCGGGGGGTGGAAATGCAAACGATGCTATTTTCTTTAATAACGGACCCTGAAAAATGGACAAGTGAACTGATTTTTCAAAAAGCGGTAAGAAGCCATCCTCAACATGTGCGGACGGACCAGCTGAACGAGAGAATACTCTGTGGCCGAGGAAAAGGTAAAAAGCCTCATGGTCACAGGACCTTGCAATTATTCAAGGAACAAAGTCTTGTGGGTTTTAGCACGAGTACAAAAACATCAATGTTACTTAATGACCACATCAGGCAGCAGCCTTTAGGCTTAATAGCAAGGGTTTATTTCTAAAGGCACCTGCAAAATAATTACAGCTGTTTGCTCCCCACCTTGCACAGCTATAGAATTTAAACTCACACGAGCCCACTCAGCTCTGAGTGCAGGAGGGACGCACCTTCTCCCCCGCCCCCCCGGCTGTTACATACTTGCGGCTGTTACATACTTGCAACGCCCGCAAAATGATCAGCAATTACCCCAATACGCGCCCCCCCCCACCCCCGCAACAGTAATAAAGGAAAATACACCGGAAGGTTCGCTATTTTTTTTTTTTTTAAGAATTGGCAACATGGTCTTGCTAACAGGATAGTAACACAGCTTAAAGGTACAATGCGACCGTGTTGTTTTGCAGCGACAGCAGCTCATCGTTTCTGCGTCTTTTAGAAAAAGCACCCCACCGGTTCGTTCGCAGCACGTAAGGTTAGAAAGATAGCGTTACCATTGGCAGGCAGGTAGGTGAAGGGCTGGTACTGGCTTCGCTTCCTCTTCCCGTTGCAGACGTAGAAGCTGACTTGGACGGGGCTGGTGATTCTCTGATTGCGAAACGGCGGTATCTCGACCACCAGTGCGTTCTAGTGCGAGAGGGCAGACAGGAGGGGCGGTTAGCACTCTCCCACACAGAGGCTCTGCACGGAGAGGGTTCGTCCGCGTGGAGAACAGCTCCCACTGCGGGGCTGCCAGAAGAAGCCACCCGCAGAAAGCCTGCACGTGAGCGGGCACACGCGTGTGCGGGCCGGCCTGCCGGTCCCATGTGGGCTAGCAGGGAAGAGGGTCCTCGATGGCCTGCGCACCCAGAGCTGAGAGGTGGTCTGAGGTGGCATGTGCAGGGGACGCAGACTGGGGGCTTCAGCTAAGATGCCAGTGCAGATGCTGAGAGGGGACCAGCCCCACGGCCGCTGACCCCAAACGCTTCCGTCTGCCCTACAGCAAAGGGCTAGCGACCTTTGAAAATGAGAACGAGCCTCCCTTGCACGGACCCCTGGATGGAGCCAGGAGCACCTGTCCAGGCAACTGGCAATGACGACCCAGGGCAGGTGCGTCCTGGAGATGTGTCTCTGGGGACAGGGCCTGTGAGGACAAGGCCCAAAGCCCCTCACCAACACCCAGGCTCCCTCAAACCGAAGAAGATGGAGACTGGGTGCCTGGCAGAGTCAGGAGGTGGAGCCCGAGATGGAACAGGGCGGTTCATGTGGCTGCTGTTACCTTCCTGTGTATTAAAATAAAAATCAGCAACCGTCTAGCATCACGCTCTTTCAAGTAGAGCTATAAAAGCAAGTTGCAGTGAGGCAGCGGGGCACTGGGGAGAGAGAGATGGCGGGGTCGGTACACCCGCCCCCGGCCACCTGTGTGCTCCCTCGGCCGTCCCTGTGTGGCTGTCAGCAGGTCAGCAACACGTGTGCCACGTGCTCCGCAGGAGGAGGGGGAGCTGCACTGGATTTCAGGGGGTGGGGTAAGGGAACGTTTCACATCCCAAAAGTTCCACCATTTTTTTGGTCATATGATTTCAGTTAACGAGCAGGAAAAATGTACAAGAAAAATCCATTGTATAATTTTTTTTTTTGTTAAACTAGTTGTAGCTTGTTCCCCAGATTAATAGCAACATTGACTGAATTATGTTAGTAATGAAATCTTAAGAATGTTAACACAGAAAACTGGAGAGAACTTCAGGCCAAGCCTTCTCCTTTTACAGGTAGAGAAACTGAGGCACCGAAGCCGGCTGCTGAGGGCATACAGATGGCAGGGCCGGGGAGGGGGTCCCCTGGGACCATGCTGGCTCTGGGCCACATGCTTTTGTTGTTTTAATAACTTCGTGTCATTCAGAAGAAGCAAAAAGCACACCGTCTCCTTCTGCCTCAGCCTGCCGTCCCTTACCCAAAAGTGGCCCCGAAGCCAGAGGGGCAAAGGGGGTGATGTTGGGAACGAGTTGTGCACCTGCAGCCCGGGGGAGGGGCAGCCTGGCTCCGGGTCACCCAGGTCTGGGTTCAGCCACAGCTCTGGACACGCCGGAGTCTCAGTTTCCCATGTGTACCCGCAAGATAAGGTTAAAGTCGCTACCTCTCGGGTCGCCTCCCGAGGACTCAGCTGGAAGGAGACACCGTGGTAACGGTGGGCCTGGCACGTGGCTGGCATCACGGAGTCGACAGTAAACCAGTCTCATCTCCACAGAGGAGAGTCAGAGAAGAGACAGAAAGAAAGCTCTTCCTTGGGCTGAGGTTGGAACTAGGGTGCGAGGAGGCAGGGACGGCTGTGGCCACGGGAGCCCGTGACGTGCCAGGCGGGGCAACGCGCCCTCGGAGCACGTTGGCTTCCGTGGGGCCGGGGTTTGTAATTCTGAGTGACGGGAGGGCCGGGCTCTGATGTGGGCACAGGCTGATAGGCTTCCCACTCTCTGAACAGACAAATTCTGTGGCAAACGCTCTCCCCGCCAGAGCACCGGGCTGAAATACCCAGCAGGGGAGAGGTAAGGAAGAAAGAGCAGGGGCAGAAATAAGGCTAACAAATGACACTCGGTGGATCGGAGGCTCTAAGAATATCCACTGTCTAAGCTGCTCACGATAGCATATAAGCTCTATACACAGCACACTCCCGCTTTGTTTAAAAACACACACACTGTGATGTATGTGCATGTGTGTGTGAAGGTGTAGACAATACACACGCATGCACACCCACACCAATGACCACCATGAATGTGACGGTCTTTTTATAATTAGGGAAAACGTAAAGGTGAACCTCATTTAAGCGATAAGGATGGAATTGTGAGAAAGTGTACCAGTATCCACATGTACGTTCCTTTTAAAACACACAACTAACTGCAGCATGTCCTCGGGCTCCTCAGGAGAGGGAGCCAGCAGGAGCCCGTGAGGCCAGGGTGAGTCCCCCCACCTCCATCAGCACACTTCTAAACACAGGTGCGCCCTGGGCCAGGGAGGGATCTCCTTCCGACACCACCTGCGAGGCCCGGGAAGTGGTGTGGAGCGTGGACAAGGAAGCCACACCCCAGGTGGAAGATGCTTTGTCCTGGCAGAGCCACTGTGAGCAGCCACCCAGCACCACCCGGAGCCACCCGTGGGGCAGCCACGAGGCCCCGCCCGCCACAGGGCAGGGAGCAGTTACCCAGATCGCTTCAGCCGACCCCATGACCCAGGTGCCCTGCTCACCCGGCTCAACCGTGCAGGACCCACAAGGAGCCCCCCAGATTAAGCACTTGACCTGAACAGTACTTCCCATCCCCTGCACCAGTGGAATGTGCTATGGAGATGGAAGAACTATGAATATCCTCCACAAATCCCTCGCTAGCCACGGCATCTCATGTCAGCCTACTTCCTGCAGCTTTTCCAGGACTCGGTGGGAAACACACACTCATGGTAGCTACTAATCACCATCGCTTTCAGCACTACAGTCCAAACACACGGCGCCATGAGACGCCACCCGGGGAGGAAGGCCCAGCTCCTGCGTCTGCAGGAAGCCCCTTCCAAAACGAAGGCTCAGGTCAGGGAGAGAGACCCAGAAGACACACCGGGCTAACGGTAACCGAGAGAGCTAACGGACAGAGCCGTAATTTCAGACAAAAGGCATTCTCCGGGAACAACCAATCAAAGAAACAATAACTATTTCTTAGGTACCCAAAAAGCCGTGAAAGGCTGAGTGTGAGTGTGGGCACATATATGTGGCCACCTGCAGGCCCCAGACCCAGCTCAGCGGCCCCACCACCACCGGGCAGGTGTTCCCAGGCCTCCAGGCCACTGGCTAATCGGCAAAGGGAACCGGCCAACCCGAGAGGCACAGCTCCACCCGTTTCAGGTTCAAAACAAGAGTCTGGTGAGCGGTGAGTATTCTCTGACGGGGACGGGTAAGAAGTCACTGCCAAGGATGCTGGTGGAACCGTGCCACCTGCGTGCCACACAGGTCCCGCGCCCTCAGAGGCTCGGGGCAGCGGTCTTCCTGGGGGGCAGTCGTCTGTGTGGGGCCCTGGTGGCAATGACAGCAGAGGCCACAGAAAAGCCCCGTGTTGGGGCATGACGCTCCCTCTGTCCTGGCCGTGTGCAGGAGCTGGCACACAAGCGCCGTGAGGCCTCCAGCCCCGTGGGTCCGTCTCTGCGGCCGCCCTGCGTCTTGTCTCGCTGCCTCCTAGGAGCCCCGGCCCAGGGAGTGCTGTACACCCACTTCTCTCCCACTGTCTTTCTGTGATTTCTCTTAGTCCTTCCACTTTAACAAACAAGAGGCCACGTGCCTCCGGCAGGAACCCGCCCCCGCGTGGGGAGCCCCCTGACACGCCTGGCACCGCGTGTGCGCGTCTGAGAGATACTTACTGGCTTGCACAGGTCTCGGTCGGTTTTCGCCTCCATTTCCCAGATGTGGTGGCCGTCTAGAAGAAAGGGCACGGGAAGTCCGTTACTCAGTGTCTGACTGAGCGCATCCCCCGAAAACACACACCTCGGTCCAGGCAGATGGCCGGGGACAGCAGCCGCCGAGTAGAGGACCCACCCGCCGGGCTCGGCCTTGTCGTGCTGGCTGCTACTCGGCAAGAACAGAGAGTCACGTCTGTGGGACAGTGGATGGACGCCAGGCCCAGGGGGGAGACGCTGGGAGACTCACACCCAAACTCAGGCGCAGGAAACCTGGCGGAGCCCAAAGACCTGTCTCTGCAGGTCTGGGCTGTGGGGTGGGGGACTCCCCCAGAAACTGCCCTCTGCCCAGTGTCGCCCCACATCAGTCAGGGAAGGGTTTCCACACTCCCACATCCAAGGGAGCTCGAGCCCAGGAAAGCCGCGGTGACCCCGGGGAATGCCCTGTCCCTTCTCCCGCCAGCTCAGCCCCCGGTGCAGTGACCGAGCCTGCAGAGCCCCATGCCTTCGGGGAGCCAGGTCCACAGGGTAAATGAGAGAGTCCTTTCTTTGATTACTGCTTGCCAGGTCAGGACACAGACATGCAAAGCCCACAGGACTTTTATCCTCACCCCGTGGCTGTTTGCATGTTTAGGAAACATAAAAAGTCTCACAAAGGGGCCTGTGGAAGGGATCTGTTCCTGGGCCGGGGCCCCAGGGGGGCAGGTCGGGCCCCAAATAACCAGGACCTTCCACAAACCACACCCTGGTGCTTGCAAGCCCCTGTCTGCAGGCACACGCGTAGGGACTGGCTCTAAGAATTCTGAGTTGATAGGTGTCAACCCCCCACCCCCCCCACGGCCCAGAGGCCTCTTTCCTTGTTATTGTTTATACAGTCAGTTCTCCTATAAGCATTAGTATCTACACACGCGCTGTTTTCAAAGAAGAAATGTGTGTTACAAATCCTAAATTATAAGTAAATTAGACAAGCTCCTTTTCCTCCCTCACAGTGACTGCGGGGCGGGTGGAGTGGAGACGGGGAGGAAGCGTGAGTCACGACCCGCTGGGCCACACCAGCCTCTGGGGACGCCGGGCCCACCCACGGGCCAGATGCCGACCTCGGCCCCAGGGGTCAGCGCCCACCCCCTCCAGTAAGAAATGGCGGAACCTGAACGAAGGCTCAGGCACTTGAAGTATCAGGAGCCTGACAAAGCAGCTCTCAGCCCGGGCCCTGCGCCTACGCCCGCTAGCCGGCTGGGCCCGCCCCACCACAGCTTCTGAAAAGTCACAGACTGGCACCAGCACAAACACACACATCCGATGTCCAACTTGGTCTTGGAACCTCCAAAGTGCATGCACCTTTCAAAGCCGGGGCCCCCTGTGCCCGCCCGCCCGTCCAGGGCGTGCCAAAGCACCGGGCTCTGGCCCTGCTTCCCCAGGTCTTCCTGCCTATGGTTGATCCACAGCCCCAGGGCGGGCACTGGCACTCCTGGTCCGCTCAGAGACCCTAAGGGCGCCGATGCCTTTTAAACAGCATCTGCTCACACACGGCCATTGTTCAGGGGAGGCGGGACCGAGGCGTGAAAGACACCGATGGAGAACTCTTAGGAAACAGTCAGCACCGCGGCTCCCACTTCCACAGCCCGGCCCAGGCCAGGCCTGGGTGTTGTGCTCAACGTCAGCTTTACTGGGAAGGGAAATCGGCCTGAATGGGCCTTTGTGTTCAGCTTATCAGGAGCTCGCTGCGTTCTCAGTAGGAAACTGTGCACAAGCCCAGAAGTAAAAATATTCCCAGTCATTAGGGAATTCCCTGCAGCGTGAGTCATCCGAAAGGCTTCCCCGCCACACCCGCCAGGAGGCTCCCGTGGCGGCCTGTGGCTGCTGCGCCTCCGCCCGGCTGGTCCTCACGGGGGCCCGAGCCTCCACAGCTGTCCTGGGACACTCTCTGGCCTTCTTTTGGGGCCAGGAGGGTTCTGAGAGTCTCGGATTGGCCCAGGATCTGGGAGCCTCGGGCAGCCGGTGGGCAGCAGCAGCGCGGGAATAACGAAGGGCCTGGTTCAGAGTCTTTGGTTCAAGGGCGATGACACCCACTCCCAGGGACCCAGGCTACTCAGGCCCTCGGCCACACACACATCATCTCCTCCTGGTCGTCAGTCGGCCGCAGGAGCGGGCTGCACGCTTACTCATGGTACCCGTGCGACACCGTGTCCGGCCTGCACACGGGACACCTGGGGAGGCACCCAGTGCTGGCATCGGGCTGCTGGCTATCAGGGAAGGTGTGTGACGTGTACACCGCCGGTCACTCCCCACAGAAAGATGCCGAGAGGCGTGTGCAGGGCCTGACCGAGGGGAGGGCCAGTGGGACGCTGGTCCCAGGGACTCAGGCCAGGTCGGCTGAGGGTGTGCGTCCAGGTCCGTCCCATCGCCGCCTCCGTCCTCGGGACCCTCCCAGGCCTCACTTGACAGCGTCCACAGAGCCACTGGGACCAGCCTGCTCGGCACAGAGATGGGAGTAGAGAGGAAACGACCCAAATGCTGTGGGACCCAGCCTGGCGGTTCCTAGAGGGTCCCACGTGGAATTTCCAGGTGGCCAGCAGCTGCCGTCGAGGGACTGTGCCCAGGGAAGGAACACCCTCGTCCACGCGGAAACCCGGGCACCGGTGCTCATGCAGCACTGGGCTCAAAAGACAAAACGTGGACACACCGTGATGCCCCACGACACGGAGAACCGCGTGCAGCTGGCCATACATGGGCGCCGTCCACCTCCACGAGCGCAGGCCTCACACAGGCTCCCGCAGGGACGAGGCTGGAGCATGCCGCGCGATGAAAACGTTCTGGGGTGCGTGATGGTGGAATGGCTCTGATTTACCAAGACCAGTGGGCGTAGGCAGGTGAGCTGTGCGGTCCGTGAGATAGTTACACCTCAAAGCTGACATAAAAGTACATCTCCCACACAGCCACGGCGGCGCTGCTGTGTCATGGAAGCCGAGGGAGAAGAGGGCGTCAAGGCCGGGCACCCAGCCGTGCCCTCTCCCACACCCTCCCCACCAGGAGCCAGGGCCGGCCGGGTGCACAGAAGCAGCACCTAGAATGATGACTCTCCACCTGTGGAAGATGCCTTGGGCAGACCCTGGAGGAAGAGGCCTGTGGTTTGGGGCAAGTCCGAGGGAAGGCCCAGCCATCCGCCCTGAGGTTTCGGTGACAACTCACGTGAGGAGGGATGCGAGGCCTGTGCCTGGCTCTCGGAGCCCCGTGGGTGCCCGTGGAGAGGCCCTCCTGCCCACACCCTGCCCCTCCACCATCAGTCACTGTGCCCAGGGGACAGGCTTGTCCCGGGGCCACGAAGGGTCCGGAGGGCACAGAGGCCAAGCTGAGCCCCGCCTCCTGGACCACCCACTCGCCTCCCAGGTCCCTCAAATGCTGACCTCAGAGGTCAGCCTGGGACCCACAGGACAGCCCTGAAGGAAGCGAGGCCCCCTGGGTTGGGCTGAAGCCACAGCCCTCGCTTTGGGGTGAGGGCACTTCCTGGGACCTCCCTGAACCTGAGCGCGGGGGGCTGGGGAGCAGGGGTCTGGGACCGGTGGACACGGCCCACCGACACTGCTACCCATCCACCACGCCTCCCAGCGCAGGCTCCTGGCCCCTCATTTCCTCCCACGACTGTTCAGAACGTTGTACGATTTAGACTGTCGGGTCATCTTTCCATTCTGAGGCCAAAGACATAGGAAAAGGCCTCCTTAGGACACAGGGTGGCCGGGCTCACAGCTGCTCTTCCACTCACTGGACACCAGTGTGACTCCCAGCACAGTCCAGGGAAGTTTCTGCTGCCCACCCATCGGCCGGCCTGGGCCCCGTGCGCCCACCCGGGTTGCAGGACGGGCACGGTGGAGGTCAGTGCCTGGAGGGCTGACGTGGGTGAGCACGGTGACGACAGCTGTCGGGTGCACGGACGTCGCCCGTCCTCTTTCCCATGTCAGCGCCAGGAAAGTCTGGAAGGAGAGGTCTCTTCCTCCCGCCAAGTCATGACTTCCGGCGTGTGCGCCGCACCACACGCCTGCGGTGTCCCATCTGGGGGACTTCCAGACGTCCTTTGGAGACCTCACGCGGAGGGCTCGGGCCTCCGGCCCTGCGGCCGGGACACACACCGGGCTCCACACGGCCACGACCCTGGGACCAGACCAGGGGAGGAGGTGCGGGCTGCTGGCTGGGGCTGCGCTGCATCGTCACGGAGCGCCAGCTGGATGACCAGGGCGAGCGAAACACGACCCGCGTGGGCTCGGGCCCAGCTGCGAAGGCGCCACGGAGAGAGCTCCGGGCACCCAGGCCGCCAGGTGTCACTCACCGCCCACACAGCACAGCCAGGCCGTGGGCTGCAGCCCCTAGGACCACACTCACACTCAACACCCTGACACACCTGCTCACATTCACATCCCCTGAAACAAATACCTGCTCACACTCAAACACCCTGACACACACCAGCTCACACACCCTCACACACATCCACTCACTCACACCCCCGCTCCCAGTCACCAAATACGCTCACTGCACACGCTGTCGTGCACACCCACACCCTCACTCACTCACACCCTGCACGCGCTGTCGTGCACACCCACACCCTCACTCACTCACACCCTGCACACGCTGCTCCTGAACTGGCCCTTCAGGCCCAGGCGTCCCGATGACAGGGCCTCACTTGTCTCTCATAACTGTTCCCCATGGTGAGGTGAGGATGCCCTCTCGATGCCTGAGCCGTGAGACAAAACTGCAAAAGCGTCTCATTCGCCCCTGGGTTTGGTGAGCACCATGCTGATTTAAGATCACTTCGGTTCCACGCCCAGGCCAGTTTGGTCCAGGGGTTAGAGCGTCAGCCTGAGGACTGAGGGGTCTCAGGTTCAATTCCTGATCAAGGGCACGTACCTGGGTTGCAGGTTCGATCCCCAGGCCCGCTTGTGTGAGTGCAACCGATCTTTCTCTCTCCCTCTCTCCCACCTGCCTTCCCTCCACTTTCCCTAAAATCAATGGGGAAAATATCCTCTGGTGAGAACTAACAAAACAAAGTCATTTTAGTTCCTTATATTCCAAGGGCTGTAAACGTGCCACCAGCGCCAGTCACTTCATGGGCTGCCGGCGGGGCCTGCCGAGACCCCCTGGTAAAGGCCAAACCCCAAAGGTCCCAGACGCTGGCGCACTGCCCCTTGGGCCTTTGTGTGACTCAGTGCAAGGCCAGCAGCCGTGTGGATGCCATCCACCCCTCTGTGACACTTCTCTCTAGGCCCGTGGCCCCTCGCTGACCCAGGGCCTGGCCGACTCCACGAGAGGGGCCTTGCTCCCAATGCCGATGACCATCGCGGTCCTCTGTCGGGGTCCCTGGACACGCACCCCTTCCTCGGAGCAACACGGGCTCGGCCAGCCCTGGAGGGCAGAAGGAACCCCTCCCTGAAACACGTAAAAATTGAGTAATGTGCGCCTAGGGATTCTTGCAGATTCTGAAAGGCCGTGCCCAAGGCGGAGGGGGGGGGGGCAGCCCTGGACAGGGTGACGCCCACAAGAGCCACGCCTGCTGCACCTGCAGGAGCCTTTCTGTGAGGTTTCAACGCAATGACAGGGGCGTCCACAGCCACGCTCTCCCGCTCACACTCGGCCTGGGTGCCACCGGCAGCGTTTAAAGACAACTAAAGTGGGTCAGGTGACCCCCCTGGAAAACCAGAGGCCAACTGTGTTGTTATCTAAATTGATTCAGTGGTTTCTCTTCGTGGGGAATGCAGGAGGAGGGGGCAAGCGCCCTCTGCCAGGAGAAAACATGTGGAATGCACTCCCTTCTGCAAACACGCAGCGTGCACATGCCTGTGTGAACACGCAAACAGCCTTACTTAAATCCAAACGTGAGATTACCCGCGTGTCAGAGGTGTGGGGGCCATGTTTGCATTTCGCTGTCACAGGTGCAGGATGTTTATGTCACACCTAGTCACCGCCCTCTTGTTTGTGTCTCGCCTTCTGCACCAGGCGCCCAGCTGCTGCAGGAGATGGAGGGGTGAGGACGCCCCCACCACCCCAACCCGAGCCGGCAAGGGACAGCCTGGCACCCAGCCAGGGAAGCCCCGGGGGGCCCCGGTGAGGACGCCTGGGCATTCCTGAACTAAGCTCCCCACACCTGTGAGGCCATGAAGTGAAGACGCCATGACCGAGCCCTCAGTGTGGGCGGGGGAGCTGCCCGCAGCAGGGGTCCCGGGTGCCCATGGCAGGCTGAGCACCTCCAGGAATTGCGCCCATTCCCACCTTGGAGGCAAGGGACTCGGTCAAGGGAACAGGGAGAGAAAAGTGCTCCAACCCCCGCTTTGTGCAAGTTCTGATCACAGTTTCCACGCGACGACAGAGCCCCTGCCTCAGCACTCACACACACACGTTTAAAGCTCAAAAGGTTAAATTATTTCAAGATTAACGTCCTCCAAAGAAGGGTGTTCCAGAAATTCAAATTCCTCTCCTTGTCATCACACTTAGTTGGTTTTTCTCCATAATTCAAGACATGTTTTCCAATTATGTGCATGATTACATAGGCAGACTACGCTAAATGGGGAAGACTTTTAAGCCCATTCTGATTGAAGCACTTAATTTTCTTGCAAACTGTACAAAATCAAGACCCATTATGGAGGCTGAATGTTGGCGGTTTTCAGTGGTTTGCATGAGTCCGGCCCTGGCACTCTCAGGAAAATTCCAATTGGGAAATTTGAAAAAGATGAAACAGGCCACCAGCCTGGCCACCTGCAGGCTCCCCTCCCCCACAGCAGGGTGGAGGCTGCTCTGCGGACAGGCTGGCTCCAACCACAAACTCCGGGAACCCTCACTCTCGTACCTTAACCACGTGAACGCCAGCGGCTTCTCCACAGACTCAGGTAGGGCATCCATGGGGCAGGAGTGGTGCCACCCCCACATCTATCCAGAGGAAAGGGACTCTCACCCTCACCCCACAACAGCCTCTGTCCACAGCTCCCTCTTCAAACACCACCACGAAGTCTACACTCGCCCACACAGAGGTCTACACTCACCCACACGAAGGTCTACACTCACCCACACGAAGGTCTACATTCGCCCACACAGAGGTCTACACTCATCCACATAGAGGTCTACACTCACCCACACAGAGTTCTACACTCGCCCACACAGAGGTCTACACTCGCCCACACGGAGGTCTACGCTCACCCACAGAGGTCTACACTCGCCCACACAGAGGTCTACACTCACCCACACAGAGGTCTACACTCACACACAGAGATCTACACTCACCCACACAGAGGTCTACACTCACACACAGAGGTCTACACTCACCCACACAGAGGTCTACACTCACACACAGAGGTCTACACTCACCCACACAGAGGTCTACACTTGCCCACACAGAGGTCTACACTCACCCACAGAAGTCTATACTCACCCACAGCATCTACACTCGCCCACACGGAGGTCTACGCTCGCCCACAGAGGTCTACACTACTCACCCACAGAAGTCTATACTCACCCACAGCATCTACACTTGCCCACACAGAGGTCTACACTCGCCCACACACAGGTCTACACTCGCCCACAGAGGTCTATACTCGCCCACACACAGGTCTACACTCGCCCACAGAGGTCTACACTCACCCACAGCGTCTACATTCGCCAGCACAGGTGGAGTCTACACTTGCCCACACAGACGACGTCTATAGATCTCCTGACGATGAGGTCTGCATGGCTCACAGAGAACAGCTGGGGCCTGGAGGCCACCAGTCACAAAGAGACCAGCAGCTCTGTGTTGGCATCTTGGGGGTCACCAGCACGGATGGGGAAGCTGGAGGGTGATGGGAAGGTTTGTGGGCCACAGTGCGGGTCCCACTGGTGATTGCGGCTGCTCTGTGCCGGGTCACCTGCCTCTGAGAGTCTGTGATTCTGAGAAAGACCTGGTCCACGTGGAGGCACCTTGCCCAGTCCAGGCAGCGGGCCACCATGCGGCCCAGGGGAGAGCATGCCACCCACGCGGCGGCCCCACTGCAGCCCCTCGGACACCAACTGTGTGAGGATGGGCCCTCGGCGACTCCAGAAGTAAACCTTCTGCTGGCACAAACGCTCATGGCTGAACGCAGCCCCAGCGGTTACAGCCCACGCCTGTACACGCAGAGGCCTCCGCCTCCAGGACCCCATGCCCCCAGCGCCCACCCGGAAACACTCAATGGTCTGTTTCTAAGGGAGATACCTGGTGCTTTCTCCACGAAGATGACTTTGGAGTCCTGCAGGAAGTTGTGGCCGGACAGGACCATCCTCTTCCCGCCCAGGACGGGGCAGCTGGCCACGCTCTGCTTCTCCACCAGAGGCAGCTCCTGGGCCGACCGCTGGGCTGCGGGGTCAGGAGACAGTGAGTGAGGCGCCGCCAGCCTGCCCGCCCCAGCACCCCCCAGATGCCCCCACCCCCAGACGCCCAGGCCTTTGGGAACTGCTGCCTTCAGAGAGCTCCTCTGGGGACTGTACGAACAGCGTGAGCCGTCACGGGACAATGTGCAGCCATCCCTCCCCCCACGGTGCTGGGAGGCCACACACTGTCCCCAGAGGCCGGCGGGCAGAGTGTCTGAGGGTGCGCCACGTACCCGGGTTCTCACACAGCCCGGGGATCCCCCCATCTCAGAGGCAGCCACACGGCAGAAAGGCCAGGGCGTGGGGCAGGCGTCTGCGAGACGTGCGGGGGCCAGCAGGAGCAGGGCGGCAGGGGACAGCTGGGCAGGGCCACCGTCACAGGGCAGGGGCCGGGGCGCGAGAGGAACCCCATCCCCGAGTCAGCCTGACGTTAGCGTGGGCAACAAAGGAACCAAACCAAGGCCCTCGCTGAAATAGGGGGCAGGTGAGCGTGAGGACAGGTGCGTTTCCCGAGAGCCCACACCTGGGGCCGGGTCGGGCCATTCCGAGATGAGGGAAGCAGGAGTGGTTCTGACATGGTTGGTGGGTGGGCCAGGCCCCCCCGGGTTTCCTGGGGAGCAGCTCAATAGACCAGCCTGGGGTCCCCCTCCTGGGCAGAGAGAAGGCTGTGGGGATGCAGGGCACCCAATCTGCTAACAAAAGCTAGCAAAACGATCGCAAGAGGAAGGACCCCAGACCACACGGAAACAGGACCACCAGGGACGCTGGGTGACACTCAGCTTCCCAACGTCCCGTGGGAGGGTTAACGCAAATGCGACCACAGCAGGGATCTGTGTTTCAAGACAAACTTCCTTTCACTTTTCCCTGCCCCCCTGTCGGTGCTGGGACCAGCCCAGGCCCTGCGCTGACGCTAACCCGTGTCTGCCGTCACCACACGGGGTGGGACTGTGAGATGAGGGGCGTGCGCCGAGATGGCCCAGGAAAGCATGTTAGCGGACGGGACCCACCGCTCGGGTTGTACAAAAGGCGAGGACGCGCTGTCGGCATGACGGGGTACTCACAGCACTCGATGGGGTTGGAGGCCACCTGCAGCGACAGCGTGCGGCCGCTGGGCTGCGGGATGTGCACCCGGAACACCAGCCTCACGCGAGTGTTCTTCCTGCCAATGTCCGTCTCCCCCTTGCGCAGCTCGATGTCCGAGTTCCGGAGCTTCAGGATCCCGGCACAGTCGATGCTGCCCAAAACAGGAGTCCACTGCCTGCCGGTCCCACTCCACGGGCAAGGCGCCCGTCCGCGCCGCTCCACCCGCCCGAGCCCCCAGGGCAGGACAGCCACACACCGGGGACAGGACACAGCCTGCCGTCTACCCCGGCGAGGGAGGGGGCCGTGCAGACAGCCCAGTCCCTCTCGCCGTGGTCCCCCGTCGTCCACCCGCAGACACGGGCAGGCCCACAGCGTCGGCCGGTGCGTGGCCTGGAGGGACCCGAGCAGGACACGCCCCGGGAGCCCAGAGCCAGGACCTGCCCCTCCGTCTCGGAGCTAAGTTCATTTATTTAAGGTTCTGGCAGCAGCCCCGTTGCTCAGCTCAAGATCCCGACTTTCCTACAGTTTCACAGGATTTTGTTTAGCTTCACTGAGCACCAGTCTGTGAACAGAATGCCGTGAACAGAATGCCGGGTGGAAACTGATACTTTTCCTCTCAGGAAGCGGAGGCGGCAGAGGCTCAGACACTCAGCCGGCCCATTGGTGCCCCGGCCCATTGGTGCGGACTGGGGACCGCAGTGGCTCCTGGACGGCTCTCACCAAAGTCACAGCTGCTGCTGCCGAGGACCCACGGGCTCTCCGACCACCTGGTCTGGGGGAAACTGATTCCAGCTCTTGAACTAAACCCAAGGGCTGAGAATGAACTCAGAGGTGTGGGCAAATCTGGGAAAAGTCCACACGAAGAGAAAACTTTCCCTCTGTTTTCAACTCGAACGGTTTCATGACAAAACTTACCAAAATTCCACTCAAAGTCCAACACACTGTGGCCTGCCCTACCTCCCACACTGTCCCCATGAACACCCCAAACTCTGCAGCCCCAGGGCCTTTGCACACGCTGTCTCCCTGCATACCCAGCTTTCTGCCTCAGGGACATGATCCTGAGCTCCAGGGGCCACCAAGCTCTGATACTCCACCCCGGGGCCCCAGCAGGATGTAAATCCCGTGGGAGGACTGTGGTCTCTTTCTCTGTGGCATCCACAGCTCAGGAGTGATGTGCACAGCCCGACAGTCACTCAATTAGAGCATTCGTGAAGCCGTGAGTACAGGCCCCATTCAGAGATGAGGTGTGTAAGCCTCAGCTTATAAGGAATCCAACTCTAAACTAGTGAGTCAGAGCTGACTACACGTCAAGGACTCCGAGAGACTAGGGCCCACGGACTGCGGCCCACGGACTACGGCCCAGACGCGGTGTTCTCTGTAACTGTTCAATGTTTGCAGGTTAACCGTCCCTCCAATTTGGGTCCTGTGTGGGAGCTGAATGCAGGCACTGGGGGAGGGGGGGTTACTCACAGCTGCAGGACTGTTTAACTGGCTGAAACCCCAGAAAGACAGCCGTCATTAACCTTTGTGAGGTTTGTTTACGGACTGGGCTACTGAGCTGTGGGATGTGGGGGCTACGAATGCCGAGGACACGCCTGCCGTGCCCCGGGGCGCCCGGACCGTGTGGCGGGCAGTGCTTACATGGCTCTCATGTTGTTTTCTGGCAGAAGCGGGATCTCCAGGACTTTGGTGTTGGAGAGGACGGCCTCGTGGCTCGTGGTGGACACGGTCTTCCCCGTGATGCGGTGGACCTGGTAGAAGGCGTGTGGCCTCAGCAGGCGGTCGTCCGCCGTCCCGATGAACAGCTGCAGCGTGAGGGGCTCGCTCTCCAGGTAGCCGTGGAGCTGGCGAGAGAACAAACCCCCGCTCAGCACCCGCGCACAGGCCGCTCAGAAACAATTAAACTTTCATCAGCAGAGGCGAATTCAAAGGAAACGGTGACAGGTGTTCGGGGTTAGTCTCTCCCACTCGGCCCCTTGCTTCTCTGTGACAATGAAACCGGGAGCCTGGAAAGGCCCCCTTACCCCCAGGTCCGGGGGCAGTTGGTGACAGGCAGGCTTTCAACGCTGCTGCCCCTGTTCAAGCACACACAGGCGCACGCGTACCCACTCACACACGTGCACACACACACGCACATGTGCAGCCACAGCCACCGCTGTGACCAGCACTCGGGATGATGATAGTGACGATGCTCACAGCCGTGCCGTCTCCTCTGCAGGGCAGGCAGGTGGGAAGGAGCCCCAGTCCCTCCCAGCACACGGGTCCCTCTGGGCATGGCGGGTCCCTCCAGGTGGCGGCTGCCTGTTCCTCAGACCCACGTGCCTTCCATGTGTGTCACAGCCTGCGAGGACACCCTGTGTCTGCTTGGCCAGTGACAGCTGTGAGGACCCCATGCAGCTGGGCGGCCCCATCAGAAAGTTGAGCAACGCTAAGACTAAGCCGTTTGCTGGGTAGAATCAAGTGCCCAATGGGACTCGATCCTTTTCTCCCTGTCTCAGGCGGCCCCCTTCAGAGGGACCAGTGGAAAGAGCAGTAGCTCTTTCAGTATCGCCCCAGTGACACCATCCACAGACTGTCACACACACAGACCAATTTGCAGCCCCTAAGATGCATGAATTTGCAGCTTCCAGTAACTCCCCAGCAGCCCTGAGACACCTAGCACAGGCTTGCTCAGGGCCTGGTGTCTATGCTGTCCTGGCGAGCACTCTGCAGCCGCCCATCGGTGCTGACAGACCCAACTGTCACCTGCTGTGGCCAATGGAGCAGGAGGCTCTGAACACCCTGGGGAGAGGTGACGGAGCCAGAGGAGGATGGTGCACAGAGGGTGAATGCAGACATGTCCCCAGTCTGAACCACAGGGGACAGTCCACTCATGCACACTCATCTTGCACACACTTACATGCATTCACATTCAGACACACATGTGCACACACAGGCTCTACACACACACACACACCACGCACACTCACGTTTACATGCACACTCAGCAGCCCCCAGCCCCTCGGGAGCCCTGTGTTTGGTGGGGAGACGGCTGGGGAGACGGCACTCACGGTGTGTGTCCTAGTCTTATATCCGTCTGCCTGCCTGTGCCTCAGTCCTGAGCATTGCCAACGTGATCGACCTCAAAGTGGTCCTTCCGTGTTGAAATAACTGAGTGTCATCCTGATCCTCAGGTCACTGACACGTTTGGACTAATGACAGTGTGCAAGGCCTGTGCACACACAGGGGGCGCGTCTCCTGCCTGCAGCTGACACACCTGAGTTTCCACAGTGGCACGGGAGAGGCTGGCAGGAACAGAGAGCTGTGCTCAGCATGGGGCGTGGGGTGGTCTCTCCCTCGCCGGCTCTGTCCACGTGCTCTCCTCCTGGCCGCATGCAGGTGAACACCAAGGCAGACCTTCCCGGTCTCCACAGGGAACCCGCCAGCACCGGGCACTCACCTCAGGTGGCTGTTAACCTGCAGGAGTGACGTGTGTCCCCTGTGGACTGAAGACCTTTCTCCAGGTGCAGACAGGAGTGTCTGCACGGGAACTGTGGGCAGTCAGTAGGGAGACCGAGGTCCACTGTCTGGGCCACGCCTTCCCGCCTCCTTCTGGGAGTGCGACTCCAGTCTTTGCCAGGTTAGCGAACTTACTAAGAAACCTAACTCCACGCTGGACCCAAACCTACATTTTATGATCAGAAAATATTAAATTTAAATCAGAGATTGATTAAGAAACAAATTCTGCCATTCTGTGTTCTATGTGGTAAACTTAATGCAAGAAAATGAGTCTTCGGCCTAAACCTCGTCTCGTGCGGCTCCGGCGAGCTCCTCGGAGTCAGGAGGCAGTCCCGTTGGCCTGACACGGCCGGGCTAGGGTCAGATGTTTTGAAAATGACAATTTAAAATCCCCCTGGGACTCCCACTGTGGAGATTATCAGATGGCATGTGGAATGCAATGGATTGTGGGTATAACTAGCCTTTTAAAAACATGCTATTTCAGTGAAAATGGGAATATATGGGGTTTAACCTGGAAGGTAAACATCTATTATTTAAAACATGAAGTTCATTTTAAGAAAAGTAATTTAAATACTTCACATGTTGCACTGCATGGTTTTCAGCCTCTGGCACATTATAGTATCTGTCAGGATAATATTTATAAAATTATCTGTCATAACAATGACCTCTCTATGCTAAACAAAATGCATTATTCCATTTCAAGGTGTAAGAGCTCCTGAGTTTTCTACACATAAAAATGTTTGTTTTTAGCTCCTATGCTTAGCTCAGCACTTACGCGTGAGATGACAGGTGAGGGGAGAGATTGAGGTCAAGTTTATTCAATGTTGAAATTCAAGCAGTGCTCCCAAGCCCATGCCCCCAACACAGGCACACACATGCACACATACACAAACACACACACAGGACACACACATGCACACACACACACACACAGGGGAAGGCAGTGTCGTGTGAACAAAGAAGTCAGTACGGGAGACAAAGGCCCTGGTTCATGATGACCTGCAGTTGAGGGAAATTAGTTCCTTTTCAACTAGCCATTCTTAGTTGGTTTACTCACAAGCTAAGCAAGGAAATCTTAGTTTGTCGGTTCAAAGGGAAATTATGGCCTGGCCGGAGTGGCTCAGTGATTGACCGTCGACCCAAGAGCAAAGGGAAATTATGCATTTGACCCAGATGTAAAATTTGTGTCTTTACTCGATGCCAAAAGGAACTATGCGGGGAGGGAAAATCCAGTTTAGAAAAGAGTTTCACTTCTTTTTACCCAAATGTTCCTGCTATGGATTAACTCAGAGGCTGTTTGTTGTATGAGCATCATCACATTAATTACACTTTCGGTCCCCAGATTCTCACTGCCAACTGCACAGGAGGCCGGGCCTCGTGGTGAAGGCAGTGGCGAGGGACAGGTCATGGGGAGTGAGGCTCCGAGGGGGTCCCCCTCCGTGAGCAGCGTTCCTACATCCCACCACGTCTCTGCCAGATAATGAAGAGGGAAGTCACAGTCTCTAGCACCGGTTCTGGGACAGTGAGCGACGGGTGGCCATGAGCTCCTCTGGGGCCGGTGTCCGTGGGGGGAGGCGCCTGCTGTTGTGACATGTGGTCGTCAAAGCACAGCTGACAGTTGTAAAGACACCGATTTCTTGCCTCCTTATTAAGGAAAGAGGAAAACTAGAAATAAGAAATGAAACTGGCAACAAAATGGAGCCAAAAGTCACAGGAAAGGCCCCCGAACTGTGTGAGAACACGCGTGAGCCCAGGCACCTTACCCCACCCTCTGGGCCACGCCTCCCTGGGACCTGCTTACATGGTGCAGGCAGAACCTTAACTGCAGGACGTGAGCTCTGCATTTGTAAAGTGAGTTTCAGGGGCCGCAGCCTCCTGGTTCATGATGACCTGCAGGTTAAAGCTGCCAGGTGAAGGGCCCTCAATACTCCCTTCCTCACAAGGCTGGCTGGTGTGTGTGCAGGTGTGATGTGTGTACATGTGTGTGTGCATGTGCCTGGGCGCCAGGGTGTGCAGATGTGCAGGTATGAGGATGCAGGAACTGGCTCCGGGCCCAGTCAGCTCAGGGGAACCGTCCTACAGTGACAGCGAGTGACGGGAGGACGCGGAACTCCCATGGGATGGGCGGGGACAGAGCTGGCTGTGCACCTGCAACGTCCAGCCAGGACTCACCGGCAGCGCTGGTCTCAGTGACTCATGTCTCGGTGGGCCACTCTGCCCAGCTCCCACGGTGTTGTGCGTGTGCATGTGTATAGGTGTGCACCATGTATGTGTGTATGCATGTACAAACATGTGTTGCATATGTGTGACGTGTGCACATGTGTGCAATGACCCAATGTCCACACCGAGTTTACACCACGAAGTGTCACCTTACTTCTGAGAGCCCTCCCTGTGGATGACATTGCTTTAGTACCGAGTCAGACCACGCGTGTTCTCTCACAAAACCAGGTTTATGCCGTAAAACGAGATGGTGTAAACCGCCAGGACACCAAAGCCTTCCAGCCACAGTTTTTAAACTGCACACAAGTCACAGACTCAGTTCCGGCAACAAAGAGGCTCCAAGAGGCCGCACGATGTTCCTTGCAGGAAAAAGAGTTCGTTCCTAGAGTTTCCTGGGTTTGTGTGTGACATTTTTCTACCTTTCTGAAAAGGCAGAAAATAAGTGAGGACCATATTCAGGGAGTTTATCTGCATAAATATTTGAAAAGCCGAAATGCCAGAGACGATGGCACGCGGGCCTCTGTCCACAGGCGTGGCCACCCCTGGCTGTCTTCCTAAGCACACGCCTGCCTGGCTCCGACTCCTCCCCCCGCACGCGGCTCCGTTCCACAGTGAGTGAAGCTTCCCAGGCCTCTCCTCGCCAACCTGCACTCAAAACTGTCTGTCCTCCTTCTCATTCCACAGTGGGCGCGGGCTGTGCAGTGTGCGGACACCCAGACGTGCAGCCACCCCTCGATGCAGGGAGGCACCGTTCCCCCCCCACCCCCCCCCCCACCCCCCCCACCCCCGTGGAGGCCTCTCTTCTGCCTGCTGGGATGGGCTCCCGGCTCACTCCAGCCCCCTCTGCCTCCACCCCGGTGTCCCAGGATGGGACGTGGCTTCCACATGGAAGGCCGTGACGGGATTTTGACAGGAAAAGTCCGCCTGGCTCTGTGGCTTGGGCCCCGGCCACGCTGTCGCCACCAGGGCCCAGGCCATCCAATTCCTGTTCCCGGGCTGTCAGCGGGCAGAGAGGGTTCGTTCTGATGCCTGGTGTTTCCTCAGACCCCACTTTCCAGAGCTTTCCCTGAGGCACATGGAAATTTCTAGACACAAAATAAAAGAATGAGAAGCCGTAGGTCTCCAGCAGGTGGATGGCCCTGGGGCCACTGAACCAGACCAGATGCTCGGGACACAGGGGCCTCTGTGGCAGGGTGAGGCCAGGTGGTGCCTCCTCACAAGGCCACTCGCCCCGATGCCACAGCTGCCCGGCTCACACGTGGGCCTGAAGACATGGCCACGCAGGGCGGGAGGGTCAGACCTGGCGGGGCAGAGGCCCAGGAGCCCTGAAATGCAAAGCTGGTGCGGTCAGAAGTCATGACAGCAGAAGTCATGGCAGCTGTGCCCCCGGAGTCGTCAGAGGGCGAGACTGTAATTAACTGCCCAGGATGAGGGCTGGCGGGCCACTCCCGTGTGCAGGGTGGACAGAGGGGAGCCTTCTGAGAGCCATGCCTGGCCTGGGGCTTGCCATCCATGAGTCAGGGCAGGGCCGGCACAACGGCCGGCGCGGGTGCTGGGCCCCGGAGACCTCACAGGGGCTCCCTCACTGGTCCGTAGGCAATGCCGGCCAGATGCCCATCTCCCACAGGCCGGACACCAGTCTGCCATCAGCTGCCCCTCCCCTGGCACCGAGTGCTGTGAGGGACGGCCACCGAGTGGCTGGTCAAGGGGCGACTGTGTGCCCGTCTCTGTGCCGACAGAGCAAAGTGCTGTATCCGGACAAGGGCCCCGTGTTCCCCACGAGAGGTGAGGCCGTGGCCAGCCACTGGTATAGCGTGCCCAGCGACCCGGACCCGGACCCGGGCCCAGGCCGATGGCACTCGGGGCACCGCAGCCCACAGAGGCTCAGGGACAGTTATGTAACAGCAACTCAGGAGGGGACATCCCCGCCCCGGGGCCCCTCCCTCACACACAGAACAGCCTCTGAACGCAGCAGACAAAGGTGAAAGCCGGGGCTCTGGGTGAAGGTCACGGCCCACCGGCCCTCACCCCACTCCTCATTATCGTCACCGGCCTCCTCCTCGCCACTCACAGCCACTCGGCTTTGCAGGAGGGAGGAGAGAACACGCCAAGTCCTCACGAGCGCCTGACAGCAACAACAAGGCCCCGCACGAGGGCGCAATCCTCGGGCCCGCGGGCGAGGTAGCCCGGGAAGGAACCGACCACCTGCCTGGACGCTGTGAAAGAGTAGAGAGCAGATGCCCAGCGGCTGAGGCCGACCCATGAAAAATTAATCCGCGCCCCAGGCAGGTCAGCAGCATGTGGCTGCAGGCCGGGGTGGGGCGGGTGTCTGGTTGGGTTCAGACCTGCATTTTAAAGCCACTGCCCGGCCTTCCGCCCCCATGCAGGGCTCTGAGCAGAACTGAAGCTGCTCTGGGTCTCGGACGCCTGGCTCCAAGGTGGACCTCGGGTTTGCCATGAAATAGTGATTTACTTCAGTAATAGAGACCTCCCTGGCTTTTGTGAAACCCTGGCTTTGCAGGTTAATAGTGCTGCCTTGGCTGTAGACTGGATGAAAAGTGGAACGAAGCTGTGGGTAACACACACATGCTGCGGACAGTGGATAACAGGAGTCACAGTTTGTCCTAGGAGTCGAGCCCCCCAGGGCCTGAGTCTCACAGTGCTGGGCACTCAGCCACCCCTACGAGCCCGGCGAGGAGACTTCATAAAACGAAAACTGTAAGAGCCTGACTCTGGATGCTGATTCTAACCATCGGACAAGAAGCAACTGCGTTCATTCTGTGGTTTCAGCTCTCACATGTCTAGTACGACAGAAAGGTATCTGCCATGGTCTATGGGGGCAACACTGAGCCTAATCGCCAAGCGCCCTAATTAAAGGGAGAGCACAAGCCACCCTGAGCCCGAGCCTGAGGGTGAGTTCAGCGAGGCTCACCCGGCCCCCAGCTCTGGATCTGGTTCCTTCCTCGGCCGGACAGGGGTTACATGGTCACTCATAACTGACCAGCGAACCTAAAATGCTGTTCAGGAATCGACAAAGCCTTCGCTGTGTTTCATGTTTCCATGACTGATTAATTATTCATACACCGGCCTCCCGCGTGATGGGCTAGATGCTATCGAGAAAGTTATTTTGGTGACTTGGTAAACAGAGCTTCACCCTTTGACCCCTTGGTCAGAGAGCAGCGGCCTCCCTGGGTGGCTCCTCGAGCCCCGACGGGAGCAGGGACACAGTTCACCCCATATGGGCTCTCTGGATGCTCACCCACCACGGGCTCACGTGAGCAGCGCTCTGGGGTCGGGGACACATGCGGACGACAGAGAAGAAGGACAAAGGAGGCCTGGACAGAGGCCGGAGGATGGCAGGAGGCGGGGCTTCAGGCAAACAGGACAGAGAAGAGATGAACGGCGGGGGCTCGGCAACCCCGTCAGTCTCCCGGAGCATCTGTGTTCTCGTCTGAAGAAGGTGGTGGCACCAGATCCAGGCTCCTCAGGGATGTAACTCCCTGGGGCCCAGCCCGCCCGCCTCCCTGGAAAGGCATCTTCCCGCCGTCCACCCAGGCGACAATCCCTCTGCTTTCCTGTCCCCGAGAAGGTGGTGAACCACCCCTTCCCAGAGCCACCGCCGGGCCCAGACCCAGCCTGCTGAACCCACAGAGCCCCACAGAGCCGTGCTGCGTGCTGTGGTCGTGGGGGTGGAGTGGGGGGGGGCAGGCAGAGTGCGCAGCCCCTGACTCCCCAGGACGCCTCCTAGGCTGTCGGTGACTGGAGAGTCTAGGAAGCGTCCTGAGTGTGGAAAGTGCCCTGCACACTCCTCAACCCCACCCCACTGGCCGACGCTGGGTGAACCCCGTGGCACTGTGTCCCCTCATCCGTCCGGAAAGGAGGTCATCGCTGTCGCGGATGCAGAGCAGGGGGGCTGTGGGGACAGCTCCCCCCGTCACTGACCCTGGAGAAACGGCTGCGTCCTCGCTCGGGCACCTGGGCATCCCCTCCTGCAGAAGATCGCGGGCTCACTTCCCGGACAAGCTCTCGGCGATGTGGAAGGTCTGACCGCTGGAGGTTCTGGGACAGCGTGTTTATCCAGCGAGAGCTTCCGGGTTCGCTGGGTGGCTCTCCCGTGATCCGTGGTGACACAGTTCTGATCAGAACAGCGACCGGTCATGTCGGGCTCAGGCCCTGTGATCTTGGCCATTTCTGGCATTTCTGGAGGAGGCGAGGGTGTGGGTGTGGGTCCTGGTGTCGGAGGACATGCAACATGGTGCCGTGCAGGGCAGGGCTGGAGGCACCAAGCCATCACAGCCACGCAGTGAGCTTTTCTTCGTCTGCTTTATAACTGTGTGCAAACTCAGTTTTATCTGACTTGTGGTCCACCAACCGAAAAAGGACCCCCCCCCCGCCCCCCCATCCCTTCTTTTTCACGCTTGCTCACACTTGCACAGACGCAAACTCACGCTGGCACCGAGGGGTCAGAAATCCTCAGTGACCAGCTCCTCACGAGGAGACGCTGGCAGACGTCCTGACCCTGGTGTTCGGGCACCGATGGGGGTGGGGCTGTCCCTTCTGTTTAAACACAGAGCCAGCCCCTCCCACTTCGCTGTCCTGCAATTTGAACTAAGTTCCGAGGCTATTTTAAATGTTTATAATTCCTCCAAAAGGTGTCAGTGCTCCGAGCTGTCACACTGATGGTGACACCGACCGCCCAGGACACTTAGGGGTGAAGGTGGACACCCACTTTCTGCGCACCCTCCACTGGACAGTCCTCCACCGCCGATGAGGGAGGCTCCACGGGCCGCACCGCATCCCCCGCGTCTCTCGCCGGCATGCACAGGCAGCGGGAGGGCTTTTAGTTCTCGCTGCTTTATCCTCATGCCCCTCCTTGTTTTTCGCGGCTGGAACGTCTCTCCCGTTCAGCCACAACCATGTTCGTCCATGAAAACTGTGGCCAGAAAGGGAGCTAAATGCCTGCAGCCCTGGAGCTCGGCTGGACGTAGGCGTGTCTGACCTTTCTCCCGCCGGAGGCGGCAACTTAAAATGTCACCGGCTGCGCGGCGTCGAGCGGCTAACCAGGCAGGTATTAACCGGTGCCAAGTGCCTGGCCACAAGTGCCACCTACCGTCCCCGCGGGGCTGAGTGCCGCCCCCAGCGCCTGCCCGATGGTGCTGATTGTCGTGCTGGCCGACGCGTTGGCCTGCGTGCCCTCCTCCCTCCCAAGCTCTTATTTACTTCAGTGAATAAAGCCTAACACGGGCGCCCGCTGGCATCATCCCCGATAGCGGGCCGGGCGCGGCCGTGGTGGGCACAGACTCGGGGGAACGTTCTTGTCATGGCTGCACGGCCTGAAGCTTGGGGCGAGGTTCGCCCACCCCCAACGTGATGGTCACACCAGGAGCCTGGCGGGGGAGGGGAGGGGACTTACAGTTTCTTAGGTGACGTGTGACCCAGGGAAACGCCGATGCCTGCCCACATCCCCCCGGGCCTTCAGACCCACTCCCCGGGGGGAGCAGGGGGACACGGTTAGGGCGGCAGATGACCCCTGTCCCTGTCACGGTGACCAAGGTGCTCCCCGGACACCAGCTCTAACCCTAAATCCTATTTCCTCCAAAGGGCTGTGAGGGGGGTGGCACCGGCCCTGCCGGCAGAGCCCCCGCCCCACCACGACTGCAGCTGACCCACCAGCGGCAGCAAAAAGAGCTGCACGGTGTCCCTCAACCTCTAAGCGTGCGGGGAGAAACCAGGCCTTCACCAGGCACACAAAGCATTTCGCTGGACCAGTTGGGAGGTGATAGCTTATTTTTAAAGAGAGAAAAGGAAGAGATGCTAGCGGTTGCCACAAAGTTGCCTATGGACCCGAGAAGCCCAGGTGAGCACGCCGGTACCTGCACGCTGGGGTGTCCCCCCGCCGACGCCTTCACGGCCCCCCGGCTGCCCTCCGTCTCGTAGTGGGCTCTGTGGTGGGACTTGGGCTGCACCTCGATCCTCAGCTCGTAGGGCCCTGAGTGCGACGGCAGCTGCCAGTCGAGGGCAGGGAGAGACGGGCTGGAAGAGAACAGCAGAGCGTTAGACCCGCGCACACCGCGCCCCATGGCGCCCCCTCGCCCCGTCGGTGAGGTCACGTCCTGACACAGGCAGCTCATTTGGGGGCACGTGGCCAGGGCCTGGCGGGTCTTTGCAATGAGGCTCCTGAACAAGATGGAAACATTTCCCATGGAGGACCTCAAAACACCTTCCTCTCTCGCTACAGGCCCGTGTGGACCGAACCTCCCTAGTAGCTCGGCTCCAGGTCTAACGGGGCGTCTTTCCCAGCCACAGAGGGACGCCTGCTCAGACCCCGTTTCTCCCTCAGCACCACCCCAGTCACCTCTGCAGACATTCATCCTGTAACTTGACCAAGAGAAGTGGGATAAATACGCGTGAGCGCGAGAATGAGAGAAATGCCAGTCACAGGGCCGGGCACGGGCGCCACCACCATGGAAACGCAGGCTTGCCTCCGAGTGACACCAAACAGCAACCGCGGGAGAGCTCCCCGGTGGGCATTTCCCGGGTGACCTCCCGCGTCACCTGCTCTGTGTCCCGCACCACGGCCGGAGGCAAGGAGCCACCCGAGCACCGGGCTTCCACACGAGGAACGAAGGGGCCCGGGGAGGGGACGCAGTCGTGACTGCTTACAGTGAGGGCCTCCCCCCAGCTCCCAGACAGACTCTGGGCAGAGGTCAGTGCCCCGAGACCCCAAGACAGCACCTCCGTCTAGAGTACCAATGTGCTGTTTCTATGTTGTATTACTGTGTATAAACTGCTGACCTAGGTAACAAGACTATTATCATTTACTATAAATAGAAAAAAAAGAAATAAAAAGTTAGCTCCATCTGATTCCCAGAAACTTAAAAAAAAAAAAAAAGAGCGTGAGAGACGGTGAGGGGGCGGGAGGAACGGAGGAAAGTTAACTCCTCACTCGTGGGGTAAGGGCAACGTATCTTCTAGACCAGCAGTTCTCAACCTGTGGGTCGTGACCCCTTTGGGGGTTGAACGACCCTTTCACAGGGGTCGCCTAAGACCATCGGAAAACACATATATAATTACATATTGTTTTTGTGATTAATCACTATGCTTTAATTATGTTCAATTTGTAACAACGAAAATACATCCTGCATATCAGATATTTACATTATGATTCATAACAGTAGCAAAATTACAGTTATGAAGTAGCAACGAAAATAATTTTATGGTTGGGGGTCACCACAACAGGAGGAACTGTATTAAAGGGTCGCGGCATTAGGAAGGTTGAGAACCACTGTTCTAGACGCTTCGCACTTGAATGTTACCGAATGAATCTGTGCGAATAATTTGCTCTTGTCTCGCTGAGAGTTAGCCACACACCGTGTGCACAATTTAAAGTTAGGATGGTTCGCAAAATAAATACTGTATCATAGATGATTAAAATTACTGTTTTTGCCTGGAAATGTTCAGCATGAATCTGGCAGCTCCACATAAAGTGCGAGTGTGTCTCTGATTCGGGCGAAAAGTGCCAGCCGGCGTCTGGGCCATGCGGTGACTCGCGGCCGCCCCTCTTCCCTCCTCGCAGCCCCGCACCGGCTCTGCCGTCAGGAACGTCAGCCCCGGCCTCGGGCTTTGCTGGCTCAATACAACAGACATGTCCATGCTTCCAAGTCACCTTCAGCTTAATTCAATTTTTTAGAAGTCACACATGCCGTGGCTGGTGTGGCTCAGTGGTTGGCGCATCGGCCTGCCCGTCGAAAAGTCTTGGGCTTAAGGGCACGTACCTGGGTTGCAAGTTCAATCCCCGGCTCTCACATCCATGTTTCTCTCCCCCCTCCCTCCTCCCCCTCTTCCCCCCTCCTCCCTTTCTTCCACACGCTCTAAAAATTAAAAGAAAAAATATCCTGGGGTGAGGATTAAAAAAATAAATAAACAAATAAATGAAAACAACGAAGGTAAATACTTTCATGCCACGAGCAGGAACTGCTGAAAATCTCTAGATTCTACACGTCCTGATTTCTCACCCTGCATTTTATTAAAGGCAGCGTGGCCCCAGGCCCTAGCTCCAGGCCCGGCCCATCCCAACAGCCTGCCCTCTGGGGTCTGCGAGGACACTCCGGAGGGACGGTGACTGTCCAGCGTAGAGTCACCTGCGGCAAACAGTGCTCACCACTCCGGGGCCTGCTGTGGTCATCTGTCAGGTAAAACCTAATGATTTCATAAACAGTGGGACGTGGTGTTGTGAGCATCATGTGAGGAGCAAATTCAAAAACACAACAGGAGTCATGCACGTGGAGGACACGACTGGGAACGGTCATGGGCGCAGGGCTGGCTAAAGCCGCCTTTAACTTGGAAAGTCTCAAACACGTTCCTCCCCAAAGGCGCCAGCCGGGCCTGGCCTGGCGCAGGGTCCAGGGGAAGGTCCGAGGCCACGAAGGCTGACCCTGCAGAGCCATCGAGGCTGCTCTTCTAGAGAAAGCCTGCTCAGGACCAGCACCGGCGGCTTCCGGAGAATGACCTCTCTCTCCTGACTTCTCGCTCAGTTTTCTCCCTTGTAAAATGGGGGTGACAGTCACACCACCTCGCTCAGCTGCTGGGAGATCCGTTAGGTTCTAAGAAAAGCTGGGACACGGCCCGTCCTCCGTACCCTGGTCTCCTCCGCGGCACCACACACACACACACACACACACACACACACACACACACACACGGTGCCCACACAGGCCCTGCTGTTGACAGTGTTGTTACAGGGGACGTGGCTAAAGGGGACACGGATCTCTGCCACTTTGTGTGAATCTGGAATTCTTGCAAAACAAAACGTTTTTAAATGCTGACCGTTGGGCCTGTGCATGAGAATCAGAGCATGTTCTACTAACATCATCCCCACCTCCCGGGGGGCTGGCCAGCTGCCCGGTCCAGGCCCGCCCGTCAGTGCAGAGTGCCTGCTGCGGCCATCACGTGGCTGCTATCACTGACACCCTTGGGGGCAGGAGCCAGGTGAAGGGTGGCCCCACGGGCTCACCGGGCTCGGGCTCGGGTTGGCCTGTCTGCCAGTGAGGAGCCAGCCCTGCCCCCTGGCTGGGGACGCCTCCTGTGATAACACAGGGAAGCGAGTCATAGCTCCCCGTGTCTGCTGTGCGTGGGCGCGGCCTCCCCGGGTGGAAAAGATGCGGGCGCTCCCGGTTTGAATCACCCTGCTCTTGGGGCTGCTGTGACCACCGTTTCCCATGAGAAAAGCCTTTCGTTTTTTATTGAACTTTTGCGTTTCCTTCACATAGAAAAAGTGTGAAGGGTTCTTTTAAACGCCGTTCACAGAGCAAAGCCACCTACACACTGTGATCCAAAATGGGAGAGTCACTCAGGGTTTTCCTCCGTCTGCATCTACTACCGGGGCCACGCTTTCCCCGGCTGCCCGGCTGCCCACCCCCTCGGCTGCATCCGAGAAGTTGGCCGTGGGGACCCATAGGGAGGGCTTCTTCCCACCCGGGCCCTGCCACCCGCCCGCCCAGGGAGCTGGCCTGTCTGCGGTGCGAGGGTTTCATGAGCAGCCAGGTGCACAGCAGCACCGCGGGAGGCCCTGCTCATGGAGCCCCCCGAGCGCACAGGACACCCTTCTCTGTGCAGACCCATCACCGACTCCCACGGTCTCCGCAGATGCAGCTCAGCATCCCCGCTCCCTGCGACGGTCCTGCATCTCCACCCGCACCGGGGACCTGGAAGCTCAGTGCCCCCCGACCCGCGGGAACAAATACTGAGACCTGCAGGTGTACCCCAGAACTCAGAACCCAGGTGGCCTGGGGACAATGCACTGCTGACGATGGTGCTTCAGGCTCACAAGCCGTCCCACCTCCTCTCAGGCCCCTGGAGGAGCCCCACCCCCCACCCCCTTGAGATCCCAGGACTGAGGGGGCAGCGGGGACACAAGCCAGACCTTCAAACCGAGCCTCTCGATTTAAAATTGAAAACCACCTTCAGGCCGTTTCGTCAGTGACCAGGGAGAGAGACACAGGCCTGCCGCCCGAGGACACGCACCGCGTGGCCAAACATGAAGCCAGGATCCCAGCAATTCCCCAGATTCAGCACCAATTTGAGAAAAACACAGGGAACATGGGACAGATGAGGAGCCAGGTGCACGTGGCAACCGGAAGGGTCTGGGGAAGCGTCAGGCTTCATCCCCGCTGAACGCGGGGAGCAAAGCGTAAAGGCACCGTGTGAGTCAGCGGCGGTGAAGAGGGGGGCCGGGCAGGAGCCCACGGCTCGCTCGACGACCCCAAGGGGTTACTTTTAAGTTACTTGCTAGTATCTAATATGATAGCTATGGGACCATAATTCTAAAAACGAGTCCCGTCTTTTATCTCACACTGAATATTTAGAGAAAAGGCCAAATGACGTCAGGGCACACGAGCCGGTGGGAGCTGAGACTGGCCGGTTGGGAGCTGAGACCAGCCGGGTGGGAGCTGAGACCAGCTGACCCCGAGTTAGTTGCCACGCGTCTGTAACAACCACGAGCTCAACATCCTCCGTAAAACAGAGTAAACGGCCCTAAGCCCGGGAGAACGACGCGTTGAGCGATCCCTGCGCGACTCAGTCCTCCGTCTCCACCACCTCCGGGCAGAGGACGTCAGGACCTGGCTGTCTCTTCGCTAATCCACGCTCCGAAGAACTCTGCAGTGGAGGATATTCCTTGGGTAACCCCAATAACAAACTGTTTCAAGACCCAGCCTCCCCTGGCCCTCACCAGCGTGCGGGTCTGAGCGAGGGGCACCCACCTGGACACACCTGCACCCCCGGGTCTGAGACTCATGTTCACGTCGGTCGCCCCACCCGCTGAGCTAAGTGAGAGTCTCAGATCGCCCCTGTGGGTGAGAGGGTTTCCTTCCGTGGTAGGAACCCAGAGGGGAGGCAGTTTCAACCGTTTGGGTAAAACCCTCTCCGTTCTCAGTTTTCTAAGAGTTAAAGCCCACACGTCCCACCACGGAGGAAACCGGAGAGCCTTTTCATGAGGCCGACACGGCTAACGTAGCTGAAGCCACACACTCGACGTGGCAGGACGCAAACCCACCCCAGGGGAGAGCCGGCGCGTGAGGGAGACGTGTCAAACACTTCGGCCCTGGCTGGCGTGGTTCAGTGGTTAGAGCGTCGGCCTGCACAACGAGGGTCGCAGGTTCTATTCCCAGTCACGGGCACGTCTCTGGGGTGCAGGTTTGATCCCGGCCCCAGTCAGGGTGGGTGTGGGAGGCAACCAATCGAAGTGACATATCAATGTTTCTCTCCCCTCCCCTCCCCCCTCCCACTCCCTCTCAAAATCAGCAGAAAAAATATCCTATGGTGAGGAATAGCAAACAACAACAACAACAACAACAAAACCGCTTTGGCTCAGGAACCCAAGAACACCGGCAAACAAGTCCCATCAATTACACGGAAGGTCTAGTTTTAACGGGAGACAACCGCCGTCTCCCGATTAAATTTTAATCTCCCAGGCAGGGCGCTATCTGGTTTCCCCAGGCCGCTGGCGCACGTCGGCCGCAGGGCTCGCTGCAGGCTGGACGGTGAAGGGCCCTCCCCACCACTCTGCTCGGAGGAAAAGGTCGGCGCAGAACCCGCTCTGCTTTGCCTGTGGTCAGTGACACATGTCCTCACTGGACACCTCCTTCCCACCTCTGGGCAGGGTGGGAAATGTCAAAACTGGACACCGGAGGCGCCCAGGTCGGGGACGTGAGGCCCAGCGCAGCCTCCGCCCGGCACGCACTCGGGAACACGAGCAGGGCAGACCAGGAACTGGCCAGTCGCACCCGCACGGCTGTAACTCGTCTGGCATTTGGATTATTCTCTGATATTAGGCAACATTTCAGATCTCAACAGCTCGACTTAAAAATCTGAGTGTAAAGCCACAAAGATCCGAATTATTTTATCCCGTCCAGGACGCAGAAGTACTGCAGATCCTCTTTCTCCCCATAATTGACACTCACAGAATCCCCTCAGCAGGGAAACCAGGGCCCACATCCCGCACACACACCTGGGGAGGGCTGTGCTGGTGAAGCAAGCCCCGCCCCCGGCCCTCCCTCGGCCGCTCGCTCACAATCCCAGGTGTGACCGTCAGGTAAGCTCTCCAATTGTCAGTCAGGATGGCAACACCTGGTGTTGGACCTGTTCAGAGCCGCCAGGTAGAAAGCTGTGAGCTGCCTAAATGCTACAGAGCAGGCGCAGAGAGACGTGGCTCAGCTCCCCCCACCCCGAACCTGACCCGGGCTCCTGCACAAGTGGACACCATCGTCTCCCATGTCCCCAACAGCACACAGTCCCCCGGTTCCTGCTCGTCCAACACCAAGTTCATCCTCTAACAGCGGTTCTCAACCTGTGGGTCGCGACCCCTTTGGCGGTCGAATGACCCTTTCACAGGGGTCGCCTAAGACCATCCTGCATATCAGATATTTACATTACGATTCATAACAGTAGCAACATTACAGTTATGAAGTAGCAACGAAAATAATTTTATGGTTGGGTCACAACATGAGGAACTGTATTTAAAGGGCCAGAAGGTTGAGAACCACTGCTCTAGAAAGGGCTGTGGCCCGGGTGTCTGGGCCTCGTGGAGCCATCCATCTCTGGGGTCCCACCCGCCCCAGAGGATGCCCCTGGGAGATGGAAACCCAGCCGGGTCTCTGGATGCAGGGACCCAGTGAGGGGCAGCTCTGAGCCAGGTGACCACAGGCTTCAGTGCGGGCGAACCGGGGGCCTGAGCAAGCAGCCCGGACTCTGAGCTCCGGCCGGCCAGCACTCGGAGCTGTGCCGACTCCAACTGTGTCCTCGCAGCACCTCCCCAAAGACCGCCAGGGAGCTTCCCCTCACGGTGTGCAGGTGCCGTGCTGCTTCCGCCGGGCCAGGAAAAGAAAAAACCCCGAAGTGACGTCCGCTGTCCGGGGTGGGTTGGCCTGACACTGACCACGAGCACATGGCCCGGCCAGAGCGGTGACCCCTGTGGAAGGACCTGCCGGCTGGACTGGTGACTCACCTACGGGTTTATTTCATCTCTCTCGGACTCTAGCACATGTGCTTCTGACCCGAGCACTTATCTTACTCCAAAGTAGGATACATCTGAAGACAGTCAGGTAACTTATAAACGCAACAGGCTTCAGCAGTTTCATCAGAGTTTGGAAGCGAACACTTCTGCCAGCACAAAAGTTATGAACATTTCTGAAGCCATCACTATCACAGCCAAAGACCTAAAAGGCGCCACGTCGAAAATACATGGATTTGGACGTAGTCCCCAGGCCACCGAACCCTTCGGCTCCGAGTAAACACTGTGCATCGAGCTAATCGCGGCCCTTGGTGTTCTGTGAGCACGCAAATCAAAACGCCAGCTGCTCGTCCAGCTGCTTGAACCTAATCAGATAAGACGCAGGGAACACGCTCCACCTCCCACAACCAGCGTAAGTCTACGTCCTCACGGGCTCTGCCTCTCTCCAGGCAGAGTCAGAGGTGGTCCCGGCGCTAAAGACATTAAACCCCCGAAGCCGGAACTTTTCATGACCTGGATCTGAAAGAAACTAAACGTTCTTACGCACAGAGACAATCCCTGGACACAGACGCTCAGCCCCTTTAGGTTAATATGAAACTGGCTAAAGGCACATCTGTAAACGACCATCTAGAAAATATCAAATGCAGACCCAGGCACCAGACGCTCCCGCCGCGCTGGCCCCTGCACCCTCGGAGCCCCTGCACCGGCAGCCTCTCGAGCCCAAAGGCAGGTGGCCACGTCCTGTAACAAGGTGGGCCTGGGAACGCCGCTGCAGCAGCAGCACCATCACCACAGAAAGAAGTGGGGGGCGGGGGAAGAATCCCCTCGCGTCCCCAAGAGGCTTAGGGCTGACCTGGACACTAAAACTCAGATTTTTTATGGGGAACTCGGAGTCAGCCATAATTCCAGTGCATTTCCTGAGCTCGAACAACAGAAGCGTCATTCCATTGAGCTCTAAACAAGTCTGAACTCTAGAACTGTGAAATTCTATCAAATTCGACTCAAGCAAGAAGTCAGCATCGTCTTAACCCCACGGGCCTGCCAGACGCTCTGCCCCGAGGGGTAAGCCACAAACGCCGCTGCACAGAGGAGACCCGCCCAGCAGGGAAATGACGCCACAGCGCGCCCCGGGGCTCACCCCACACCGATGCTCCTTTTCCTGGGGGGACACGAGTAACCGGGTACAGAGGCCCTGAACGGAGGGCGGGGGCTGGTGGTGGCAGGTTCCCCGCCCAGACTGCACCATCATGGCAGCAGCGTCCGCTGCGTGGCTGACCTGCTGACGTCTGACGCTGGCTGCACTTGCTCAGGAAGGAAGTCTGGCCGCCCTCCCCTCTGGCTTCCACGGGGCCCTGCTGCCCCCGAGCACCAGCTGACGGGTCACAGGGAAACAGGCGGCCAGGACCAGGAAACATATTGGCTGTGGGGCCCCAACGGTGGGAAAGGTTAGCCTCACACCCGTGGGGGGGCTCGTGCCTTCCTCGGGCTCTGTCTGCGTGAACGCACAGGAATGTCAGGGGCGGCACACCGCACTGGGCTCTGCAACCAAGAGATAAAGAGCAGTCGGGTGGCCAGGGAATGACAGGGACGAAGGGCACCTGCTTTCTGACCACGAGTTAAATAAACCCAGGCTGGTCGTGCAGACGGCCACCCGCCAGGAACACTCGAGTGCACCTCGAAGGGAGAGGCCGAGTCCTGGCCCCGGGACCTCGGTATGTGACTGCGGGTGGACTCGGGGTCTTTACAGGGGATCAAGTTATACAGTGAGGCCCTTGGGTGGGCCCTGATCCAAGCTGTCTGTGTCCTCCTCGGTGGGAGAAATTCGGACACAGAGACAGACACAGAAGGAAGACAAAGGAGAGACAGGTTGATGACAAGTGTCCACACACCCCGGAGGGAGGTCTCCAGGGCGCCAGTCTGGTATTTTGTCCCGGCCCCCCTGACAAACTGAATTCTTACAACTTCTTAAAAACCCCCTCGCTACGGTCATCTTCCTGCTCACAGGTACAGTGATGTGTTGCCGACGGCACTCTGCCTTTGACGTCCAGATTGGAGTGAGCCCCATGGCACTGCCTACGACCTTCATGGTCCAGGGACACACAGAAGGTCACACACTGTGACACGTGGGCGGCTCTGGACTGGGGGCGGTTAGCTTCTGAATATTCTCATTCTTTACATAAAAGTTGTAAAGTAGCACATCAGGCATAACCAGCCTTAAATTTATAAAAATGCCCCCAAATGGGTTTTCAGTTCCCACGTTTATTAACGAATCCCAGGTTCTGAGATACATTTGTTCGATGACACCTTTGAAAATACCAGCCTTTTAAACTTCACATGTTGAAAGCAGACATTGGGATAAAAACGTGCCCTAATGCACGTCAAGAAAAGCCGTGCTTGCTTTCTCTCCGAGTCCTGACTCCTAACCATCAGCACCGACTGCTTGACAAACTGTCAGGTCTCCTCTGGAGGGTCCCGCAGCGCCCAGCCCTCCTGCTCACCCTTCGTGCTCAAGGGTGTGTGTGTGGGGAAGCGGGGGGCAGGGGGGCGCCCTGCAGGAAGCCGGGGCCCTGCGCCCATCTCGCTTCCAGAATCCCTCCAGCTAAACACTGAGCTCACCCCCCAAAACCACACGCAGGTCACACGGGCCTCTTCCTGGAGGTCACAGGGGCTTCCTCCTGAGGCGGCCGCAGCCCGTGTCAAACGGTGCCACGCACGGGAGGCACGGGCGGACGCTTCACGCCCCGTCACAATGCTGCTGCAGGGGCTACGCGCCAGGGGTCGTTAGAGGCCCACCTGTTGGGAAAGCTGTTCAGTTAAAAATAAAGACGCCAGGCTGGGTGAGCAGCCCCAGCTGAGCCCCAGCGGCCCCACACGCCGTTAAAGAGAAAAATCAACAACCCAAGACGTGAGGCTGGGAACATGCTTGAGCTCCCTGTCACCAGCCTGCAGGGACTGGTGTGTCTCTGGGGAGGAGGCGGCTGTGTTGTTCTCCAAACAGCGTGGGCACGTGGGCACGGCAGGGAGCGGCTGCCGCTCGCTCTAGCTCGCTCGGGAGTGCTGCGCTGAGGCCCATCTGCACCCAGCGCTGACAGCAATTAGGTGGAGACGGGAAGTGGGTGAGTAGGAGGCGAAAACAAACAGGGCAGGGATCGTTTGGTTTCGCAAAACAAACGCCAAGCGCACGTATTTGTAAACTCTGTGTGCCCAGACTCTGTATGCAGGAGCCCTAACCTTACTCCCTAGAATGTGAATTTACTTGCAGGTGGGCCTGTCAGGAGGTGAGCGATGTCTGGAGGCTGGGCTGCAGCCACTATGACTGTGCCGTATAAAGACGCCGACTTGGACACTGAGACACCAGGGAGAGAGCCACGTGACATGGAGGGCTGGGACGGGTGAAGCTGCTAAAGACGAGACTCCCCCAAGTGGCAGCAAACCCCGGTGCTGGGGAGGGGGTTCTGGTTCGGAGCTGCAGGGGTTCGAGCCCTGCGGCACCTGCACGCAGACCTCCAGCCTTGCACCCACCCCGCCCGCTCACCTGGCGTAGGACGTGGGGGACCTGGGCCGGGCCCATGGGTACGGGTGCTGTGGCACCGACAGGTACTGGTCGCAGAAGGTGCCCTTCCGGATGTGCTGGAAGGGGGGGAACTCCTCCGGCGGGAAGTCAGACGAGGGCGGCGTAGTGCCCAGGTCCTCGCCCGCCGGCTCCACCTTGAGCGCCACCGAGGGAGAGTGGTCCAGGGCGGTCTTGCGGGCCTTGACGGGGACGCCGTCGCCCAGGTCCAGGCTGCTGTCGGTGCTCAGGGCGTTGATGGCGGCGACGATGGCCGAGCTGGTGTACTGCGTGGTGTTGCCCAGCCACGTGTCGTCCGTGACGCTGACCCGCGGCGAGCTGTGCGGGGACGGCGTGGGTGAGTGGTGCGGGGAGCAGGACAGCTGCCGGCCATTGAGGCCGTACTTCCTCTTGTTGCTCGGGGACGAGGGCCTGGAGGTGCGCGCCCCCAGCCAGCTCTCCTCCGTGATGCTTGTGCGGGGCGAGGTGGACGGGGAGTGTCTCGGGGAGCCCAGCAGGCTGCAGGCCCCCAGGCCTCGGGGAAAGCCCTCCTCGGGGTCTGTGGTCTTGGGGGACACGCAGGGGGATTGCCAAGGGGACGTCTGCGGGGACGCGTACGGGTACGAGTAGTTGGACTCGTAGGACGAGGCCTCGGAGTTGCAACTGCGCGAGGACAGGCTGCTGGCCGGGCTCAGGCAGGAGGGGTCCCGGTAGGCCTCCAGGTTGGGCAGGTTCAGGGTGGCGGTGGAAGGGGGGCGTTTGGAGTTGGGAAGG
>NW_005871248.1:2075003-2089407 GCF_000147115.1 Myotis lucifugus
TGCGCACAATAACTAATTTGGTTGGGCCGATGGCTGGATGAACGGATTGAATCGAGTTAATAGTATGTACGGCTCAACCGACGTCCTGCACCGTATAGATGGAAAGCTTCGGTAGATGAATGGGTCGGTGGGTGGGTGGATGGATGGATGATGGATGGATGATAGATGGATGGGTGGATAAATGGATGGATAGATGATGAATGGGTGGGTAGATGAATGGATGGATAGATAATGGGTAGGTGGGTGAGTGGATGGGTGGGTGGTGGATGGATGGATGGATGGATAAATGAATGGATAGATGATGAATGGGTGGGTAGATGAATGGATGAATAGATAATGGGTAGGTGGGTGGGTGGATGGGTTGAGTAGGTGGGTTTAGATAGAGGGACCTGTGCATATAAAGAGGTTTTAATAGACTAGTCACTGTTGGGCTGCTCTAATCACCAGCTACAAAGAAAACACCCCAAGAGTTGGATGGAAGCAGATTCTGGGGTTTCTCTCATATAAGCTGTGATGGTGGCTCATGACCTAGAAAATCCCTCCTTTAATAAAAACAAAGCAGATGATATTGGCACACAGCTGGATTTAAGAATCATTATATGCTAATTATAACCTCAACAAGATATTTTTAAAAATCATTACTAGTGTAATTAGTAATTTTTATCAGAAAAGCCACTCTGGATTCCAGTTTGAAAACATCTTTGTTCTGTATTATTGTGTGCGGTGGAGCGGATATCCAGGTCGCTAAATAATGGAAACACCCACAAGGAAATTCTATCCTGGCTCCCGCCGCAGTGACCCACCAAAGACGTCTTATTTGATGGCTGTGCTGTGTCAGACACCACGTGGGTGCACCCATAGCAGGTCGGGTCTCAAGGTGCTGGTCCGCACCCCATGGCCCTTGCTAACAGGCATGGGTGAAGACACCAAACAGGCTGGACCCACTTGTTTCCAAAAGCAGCCATCCACCACCCTCGATAATCCAGTCTTGTAATCCTTGCAATCAAGAGGCTCTTGCTTTGATGGCGCTAAATCCCCCTGGTAAAAACACTGGCTGTTCCCAAGAGGCAGGCCCGGCCCCTCCAGGCAGCCTGGGGAGAACCCACAGCCGCTTCAACCCTGTGTTGCGAGCGGCCCTTTGGAGAGAGAGCAACCGTGTTCCAGATGCTCAAAACCGGTGCCAGGTTCCAAAGAGCCCCCGGGGGACACAGAGGCGTGACAAGGAAGAGAAAACAAAGCTACGGTTGAGAAAGTTAGAGGCTGGAGCAGCAGGGATGCCTCATGCTCGGGGCGTGCCTGTCAGGCCCTGCAGCTACACGTCCACAATGCAACGTCCTGAACATGCTGGCCCTCGCCATCCCGTGCCCCCAGGGTGTTCCCCCAGGCACCAGCGGGACAGTCACATGAAAAAAGGATGAGCCTCATGTCCACAGGGTAAGAGGACCAGGGGAGGCCTGACCCCAATGCCAGTGCCCAGCTCTGCTGCCAGTCCTGGACGACCACGCCCATGCCACCAACATGCACAGTGACCCCGGCACACACCAACACCCTCACACGCTCACTACCACTTTTTGTTTGTTTGTTAATCCTCAGTGGAGCATATTTTTTTTCATTGGTTTTTAGAGAGAGTGGGAGGGAAGGAGAGGGAGAGAGGGAAACACCAATGTGAGATACACATCGATTGGTTGCCTCTAGCACATGCCCCCGTTGGGCCAAGGATCAAATCTGCAACTTAGGTACATGCCCTTGACTGGGAATCGAACCCTTAACCCTTCTGTGCACGGGTCAATGCTCTAACCTACTGAGTCACACCAACCAGGGCTGGTCACTGACACTTTTAACACAAAAACCAAAATCAGATGTTAAAATTTGGTTATGATATTTATAAAACTTTAAGAAGCTAATAACCCTGGAAAGGCACTTCCTGGCAGAGGTCAGGTTCCTCAGGAGGAGGTGGCAGGGGCTGCAGCTGCTGAGGCCCCAGGCTCCGGGGTCATGGTGACCTCTCAGTGGGGACGTCCCTGCATCCTGCGTGCAGGCGCCAGGCAGGGACCCAGAGGCCGCCCCCCCGCCCGGGGCCATGACAAACACCACAGAAAGCGCCTGAGCTGGACACGAAGAGGCCAGGCCTGGGCGCTGTCCAGAGGGACCAGGCCAGGGCAGGCAAGCCCCACAGAAGGAAATCTTACTCCTTCAGTCACCGGGAGACAACATGCTACTCTGTATTCCTTCCAAAGGGAGTCTAAAGATGGCCTTGGTAAATAATGCTTCTCTACAGCCACGTGCACCTTAGCGCACATTCTCCCACGTGTTCACAGACATGGCCACACGGCCCCATCCCGCGTCCTCTCCATGGCGGCCCAACACCCCCCAGTGTCCCACCAGATCTCCCAGTTCAATAAAAGGACATCAGCGTCCCCGCGGTTGGCAGGTGTCAACAAGTCCTTCCGACTGGAGGTAAAGTCCGACATCAGCCAGTCCGACCAAGAGCGAAGCCCCATCCTGTCACTGTGTGATTATGGTTATTACTGTCAAATGATCCGTAAGTAGGATGTTAGCAAAGCAAGTGTGAAACCGAATTGTATACCTATGGGGTAGGACTTTAGTAATTAGACTTCAACAAACCAACATTAAGTGTAGGTCAGAGAGAGGCTTGCCTGCCTCCACTGTGGCAGTCTTCGCTACGGACCAGATGACTGCGTCTTGGTGTGTTTCCTCTACAGCCGCAGGTGCTGGCAGCACACCCCTTCCTGGCTGCCCAGGCTCCTCCTTAAGGAGTGGGGGTCCCCCAGTGTCCCACCAGCTCCCCTGCAGACCCCTCTGCAGCCCAGCACCCCTGCACTGGCTGGTCACCCACAGTGAACTTGCTGGCCTTTTCCTAGTCTGGACACGCACTTTCCTGGCACAATGAGACAGAGCCGACGGTCACTTCCTGTGGTCTCTGCACCCCTCCTGCTTTGGGGGCAGATGAATGTCCCTGGGAGCCCCCCACGATCCCCCAGGCTGCAGGAACCAGGCAGCGGCTACAGTCCGCACAGCCCGCCTGCACCGGTCAGACTTTGCTCCCTGGAAACCAGAGCTTTCCTAACGTTTGGTCCTTGAGGTGGCAACGTCCCCATGACAGAAACAAGCACCCCCCCCCCGCCCACACACACACAGAAGGAAGCAGCCCGTCCAGCCAGGGCTGCCCGTAAGCACGGACTCCACACTCACACCCACGCTGGGTCCACTGTTCGGTTACAGCCTTTGTGTCTGCGAAGCAGCAGATGATCTAACGTCCATAGAAAACGAACGTTCACGTCAAAGAGAAATCGCCATCTCCAGGGACGCAGCACGAGGCACGTGGAAATATAACGTGTGGTTGTAGACATGAAGTTGCCTCCCAGCACTGCTGGGTCCTGCCCTAAGGAGCCCTGGGTGTCTTTTTCAGGGGGCCTGGCACCAGCCCCGCCTGGGCCTTGGAGGTGGTTTTGGACAGATCCCTACACTTCCCAGCTAAAGAAATATGATGCATATCTGTAACATATTTTAAGAGATAGAGCCGGCCCAGCCCGTGTGGCTCAGTGGGTGAGCACTGGCCTATGAGCCAGGAGGTCTTAGTTCGATTCCCAGTCAGGGCAGGGCACATGCCCAGGTTATGGGTTTGATCCCCAGTGTAGGGCGTGCAGCTGATGAATGATTTCTCTCATCATTGATGTTCCTCTATCTCTCTCTCCCTCTCCCTCTCTGAAATCAATAGAAATATATTTTAAAAAATTAAAACAAAGAGATACTAGTATAGCCAATCCCACAGTTGAACCATTTGTTGGCAGGAAGGTAATTCTGAGAATTAAAAAAAAAAATGTCTAGCCATTAGCAGAGCAAGTCTGGGGGCTCCCCAACAGCTGCCCACAGGGCTTAGACCCTTGGAAGGTTGGGGATAAACTGGCAAGTAGGAGGGGGGTGGGCAGAGTGAGGGGCAGTTCTGTGTGAGCATGGGGTCCACTAACAACCAGAATATTCCAGGAAGTGGCCTTCATTTAAATGAACCTAAGTCTGCCGATGAGGAGAAAAAACACAAAGCCTTTATTTGAAAACAAGAAAAGACTCACCTAAGATGAGTTCTCCGTAATTAGACAAATTTTGAAATGAAGGCCCTGAAAGGGTGAACCTCGCCATGAACACTCCAAGGAGCTGATGACGAAGTTCTCCCTTTAGAACAAAACCACAAGGAGGTAGAGTACCAGCCGGCCGGGCCAGGCACCCTCCCTTCCCGCTTCACTTCATTTGGTTTTATTACCAAAGAAACTGCGTTCAAGTCTGAATTATTTAATTATTCAAAGGGACCCCATTTACATGGAATGACAATATTTCCAGTAACTTTCCTAACAATCCTGCGATGTCAGGGCGATTCATGGCGTGTCAGGAGCCCCCAGGGAGCTCAGCACCCATTGGAGTCATTTTCTGCTGGCGCTCTGGGCCCTGGCCACCTGCCGAGGAGGGCTCATTAAATTACAGTGCAGGTGAGTACAAAGCCGCAGCAGGAGCTAAGCAAACACGGGGAGCTTATTCAAAGTAGTTTACTATCATAAAAGTCATAAAACCGGGGCTCATCCTGGGAAGACAGGAACTGCCCACCCCTTACTCTCCTCGTTCTCCCAGGGGCGCCAACACTCTCCCGGCAGAGCACCATACCAGGCGCTCTGGGGCTGGATGATGGACAGGGTGTGAGAGCAGGCGGGGCCTGGCGGCTGGCAGGGGTTTGTTCGGCTCCTAGGCTGGTCCAGCGCTCACTGCAAATTCAATGCTCAGCAAATTTTCTCATTCTGAGAAGTAATTTATTTCAGAACCCTACTATTTTATTCTTTCTAAGTCACCACCCCCAAGTTTTATCCACGTGCGTTCTGTTACCGCCAATAGTACCTGGTGTCATGCGGGCACCCGTGACCACCCTGTGGGGGCTGCCCTTCCGCAGCTGTGACAGCGGGACCGGGGGGCGGGCCCAGCACCGACTGCGCTGATGTTCGGCACACGCGGGGCCCCGTGTCCACTGAGCAGACGTCTCCAACAGGAATCTCCGCTCTGGCCCCTGTGCATCCTGCGGTCTTTTGCAAACTCTGAGAGACACTGACTTTTACTTTTCTTTCGTGTTTGCTGGGGTTGAGCCACAGGACATGAGGCTAGAAATAGAACTGACATGAGTGACTGCCAGGCCCCGTCCTCCCAAACGCCTGGCCGGACCCCCATCCACTGGGCAATGGGGCTGGTACCTACGCGGCAGGATTATAATTTTGCAGGTAATGGAAACAAAACAAAATAAAACCAAAACATGCTCAGTGCCCAGACCAGCATTGAAACCTGTTTACTGAGCAGCAGCGGAAAGCGCTACCTCAGGGCGCGGGGACTGGGCAGGCCCCACAGATGACAGACAGAGACAGCTTCCAAGGGCACCACTGGCCCAACAAGTTGCCCGGAGAAGGCTCTGCAAAGGCCAACAGAACAGCCTCCGCATGGCGGCAAACAGCCCCCAGAACGTCCCGTAAGCGAGCCCCGCTGGCCCTTCGGAGGGCCCTCGGCCTGGAGCGCCTTACCTCTCATTCTGCATTTAAGGAACTAAAACCAGCAAGTTGTTCCTGACTAGCTGTGGTCTGCCTGTGACGAACATAACACAGAATTAAAGTGCCCTCCATACAAACAACTGTCTCTGAGGGCGCGCTCGTATGAAAGATACAGGGGCTTGTCCTGAAACAGTGACGTCCGCCCCACCTCGCATGCCCCCTGCTTCCAGGGCCTCCCTGCGGGGAGGACGGAGTTCCCAGGGCAGGATCCCACCCAGTGTCTGCGGCCGGGCTGCCCTGCATGTGAGCAGGGCTCTGGCTCTTCACGGCACCCTCACCACTGCTGAGAATGGACTTGAGAATAAAAATGCCTCCAGAGACATCCCTTCTGCACGGGAGCGACAAAATGCCGCCCACCAAGCACGCGGAGGGGCGCAGACCGGCTGCACTGAGCTGGAGGTGGCCCGACTGCTGGGGAGACTCCAGCCAGACCCAGAGGCCTGGCCAAGTTCCTCCGGAGTTGCCAGGGTGACAGTATTGGCAGGGGTGGGCCGGCCAAAATAACGAAGCAAACAGGAGCCCTGGCGGCAAGCTGGGCCACGCCCGCCTCCCAACTGACAGCAAGCAGCTCTTTCCGAAGACCCAGAGGTGAGCAGGAGACCCACTGCCCAGCCTTCTGCCCCCAGGAGGGGTTGGGGCCAATGGACCGGAAGATAGATGGGTGCAAACAGCTCACCTACCCAGCCCAGAGCACATTATTTTTAAAATCTCTTTTCTTTCTCCCAAGAAATGGTTGCTGACTGTCCATTTGCACCTGCTAGGCCCTCTGGGAATAAAGAACCCCTAGACCCAGTCATTCCTTTGAAGGAACAGGTAAGACAGAAGCCCATCAGTGCCACACAGCCAATAAGAGCATGAGGTGGCCTAAGCGATGCGGGGGATGAGGGCTAAGCCATCTCTGTCCCCTGGAGGACAGGACATCGAGGGTGGAGGACAGGACGCCGAGGGTTCCGCTCTCAAGTCAGAGGAACTGTGACCCAGACGAGCGGCCGGGCTGCCTGTGGTCAGGGCTGTTTTTGTGCTCAGCATGTGTTAATAAAGCTGTGTCACCAAGCTTACAATTGATCTCGCTATCAGTCACTCATTCATTTATTTATATCCAGGCCCAACCTGGCGATCACGTGAAGCCATTGCTATCACCCATTCAGAGCTGGAGAATTGAATGTAACAATTTAATAGCGTAATAATTTAATGATTAATAAATATAATGTGCAACTAATAAGAACAAGAAGAAAAGACTTTATTCATAATTGTCAAAACTTGGAAGGAACCAAAACGTCCTTCAGAGAGTGATGGGTGAAGAGCTGGGGCCCACCGGACAGTGGAATATTATTCACCACTAAAGAGAAATGAGCTGTTGAGGCATGGAAAGACTCGGAGGAACCTCCCATGCATATTGCTAAGTGCAAGGAACTGCTCTAAAAAGCTACTTATTGTGTGATCCCCACTATGTGACATTCTGGCCTTTCACACCATAGAGAGGCCGGGAGTGCGGTCCATACGTGCACCCGTCATTTGCCATCTTTGCTAAATGAACTGAAAAGTGGTTGAACACTCAGGGAGAGAGCTGCACCCAGAGCCACAGGCAGCCGGACCCAGGGGGGAGTCAAGGCCTCGGATCTCTCCCACCGGGTCTGCCTGGGCGCCCATGTCTCCGAGGCCTGGAAACCCACAGCCAAGGAAGACACGGGAGGCGGTCAGAGAGGAGCGCGGGTAAGGAAGATCGGCAGCCTCGGCCTGGTCAGAACATTTATTTTTTTAAAACGACCAGGGTGTTACAGTCTTTAAAAGAAGAGCGTGAACGGTATGGAAAATATTATACAATTGTTGCAGAAATGGCAACAGTGCCAAGTGTACTGTGTGCAGCCTCATCGTCTCACCGCCACGTGGGCACCGCACTGACAGAGAGCGGACCCTGAAGTCGCCACAGAAAAAGAGGGTTGAGAAGGGGCTCCTGGCTTTCCCCAAGCCACGGCCTGGCAGACAGGCCGGGATTTCTCCGCAGCTCTTATTCAAGAGCTCCCATTCTGGGGGCAGCAGGGTCCCTTTATTCAGACAGAGGAGAGAAAATGAAAGAAAGAAAAGGCCCGCCCCCCCCCCCCAGGGTTGGGCTACTTCCACTTTAGCTTCGTTCTGGGAGGGGCTCGGAGCCCAACAGATGGGGGGCTCCATGGCCCTCCTGCCCTCTGGCAGTGACCACTCACCACCTGTCCCCAGGCACTGTCCAAGTTGGGCCTTGGACGCTCCTGTGCCCTGGCCTGAGTGGTGCAGCGGCCGCCTGGAGCCAGCGGCCCCTCCACAGGAAGGCTCCAGAGACCAGCACAAGTGACCCACAGGCAGGGGACCCGATGCTCCCTGACGCCGGACACCTGAGCTGTGGCACCAAGCGGCTTCACAGGGTTTCCCTCGGCCCCACCCGCCACTCTCCATTAAACTTGACCTGTTTTCCTCCTGCTCCACAGGGGCCCGGGCACCGGACCGGGAGTGGGGACACTATGGTGCTGCCCTGACCTGGGCAGGGGTCAGGGACCAAGGGACACAGGAGCAGAGAGACTGGGAGGGGCTGCTCTGGCCCCAGACTGTGCCCCAGCCTGGCTCTTCCAGACCTCACCCCGCCTGCTGACTCCTGTACCCCGAGAGCCTCCACCCCTGCATCACAAGGACCTGCACCCCTGGACCCTCTACATCCAACCCTTGCACCCCCCGGTCTGCACCCCATCCCTGCACCCCAGCAACCTGGACAATGCACCCCAGACCCACAACCCCTGCCCTGTACACCCAGACCCTGCAGCCCGTGTCCCCTGCACCTTGGGCTCTGCACCTCCAACCCGCGCGGACCCACCTGGGGCGACCCCGGCGCCCTCGTCGCTCTGGTTAAATTCGAAAAGGAAATCAAAGTCGAACTCCTGGTCCTCCTCCAGACCCGTCATGTCGGGAAGGCCCGTCCGGAGTGGGAGTCAGAGTCCGGGGTCTGGGGTTCAGGGTCAGGGCCGGGGTCCAGGATCGGAGTCAGGGTCCGGGATCAGGGGTCACTGCCAGGGTCCGAGGTCCAGGGTCGGGGCTGGGGTCCAGGGCCAGGGTCCAGGGCCAGGGTCCAGGGTCCAGAGGGTCGGGGCCGGGACCCAGGGAAGTCGGGGTCGGGTTTGCGGCCAGAATCGGGTTTGGGGCCGGGGTGCGGGCCGGGTCGGGAGGGTCCCCGGCCGGCCGCGGGCACCTGTGGTCGCCGCCCCGCTCGGCTGCGCCCTGCGCCCTGCGCCCAGCCGGTCCCGGTAACGTGACTCCGGCCGCCCCTCCCCCGCCCGCGCTCCGGCCCTCCCCCGCGTTTCCGGGTTCACACAAACAGCTCCGCGGCGGGGTCCCGAGTTTTAAATAAACTCCGGGAGCCTCGCGCACGCCCGCTGCTCGTGTCCCGCCCTAGCGCCCCACCCGCGGGCGAGACCCCAGCGTGTCCGCGGCCTCGAGGGTCCACGTGCGCGGGGGGAGCGCCCTGTCCGGACCCCACGCGTCCCGCCGGCTCCTCCGGGACACCAAGTGGCGCAAAGAGCGGTGCCCGCGCCCAGAGCGGCGGCGGCACCGGCCAGGCCCGCGGACTCCGTCTACAACTTTGTTTCTTTCCAAGCTTGCGCGCTGCCGTGCTCTCGGGGAGGAAGGGGGTGGCCCTTCCCGCCGAGGCCCGAACCTCCCGGCCGGACCCCCAGTGCCCCGCCAGCCCGCGGCGCAGGGACGCGCAGGGAGGACGGAGGCTCTCCGGCTCGGCCGCCGCCACACCGCGTTCATGCCCAAGCTCCCGGGCCTTTCTGCCTCCGGGGTCTGACTCGCAGGCCCGGGCCCCTAAGGCACCCCTTCTTTTCCGTCACACCTCCTCCTCCAGTCCCCAACCTCCTAAACGCCCCGCACACTCCTGTGCGTGGGGAATGGCCCCCCAGCCAAGCCTGGCAGCTCCGAGCCCCGCAGGGCTGAACCCCAGGGGCGCAGAGCAGCGCACCCACCGCCCTTAGTCTTTTTCCCCCCGCTGTGAGCGCTAACTGTCCCCAGGGTCCGGGCACCACCCCAAGCCGGCATCTGCAACAGGAAGGGGGGTCGTGAAGGCCACCGCGCCAGCCAGAGAAGCACACGGGGGCATTCCAGTCCCAAGGGGGAGAGGGCAGTGGAACCAGATCCGCAGTGGCAATCCTGCTGCTAACCCGCCCTCCTTTCTGCCCCACAGGCCCTTTGCCCTGGGGGCATTGCTTTTTCCAGAAGCAGGGACCCCCCGCTTAGTCACCAGTCACGTGACCCCGCCTGCCCCCCAGAGCTTCTCTCCCGTGACCCTTTGCAAAGGGCTGGTTTTCTCCAGTGATAAACTATAGTTCACTTTGGCCTGATTTAGTTTCTAATAATAGTTCTCACTTTGAGATGTATGTTGGAGGGTTGTTTTGTTTTAGTTTGCTTTTTTTGCTGACCTTCAGGCAAATGGAAGTTCTGTTTTCTGTTGAGAAGCCACAACATCTCATTTTCTCTCCGTGTTTTTTTTTTTAACTTCAGCCACCTTCTCACCTCTGCGAAAAACTGACACACAAATAAGAGCCTTCATCATCTGCTTAGATGAGAACCTTTCGCGCCACTGTCCTGGAGAGGTGGGTGGACACTCCGCGGCCGTGCCCACCTGGGCCCTGGGCCCTGCGGGACTCAGGGCTGCTCTTCCCAAGGTTGAGCTGGTCCCCACTTAGTTTCAGATCCCCAACCAAGGTGACTAGCTGGGGTGGCCCTTTTGAAAACATGCTCCTCTTACAAGCACCCCAGGACTCTCATCTTAAAAGTGGTCGGAGCTATTTGCCAACTCAGCAGACACTCCTGTCTTGATGGAAATGTTTAGCTTGGCGCTTCCTCGGAGGCTGCGGGTGTTCCCCGGTGCACGTTCCAGCCCCAAGTGTGATGCAGTGGGGCGCCAGGCCCTTCTAATCTGGATTAGGAAACATGGCCGGGAAGTTAAATGGCGGGACCAGAGAACAGGGGTGCTTTGTTCTGTTCTGGGAGCCTGGGGGCAGTCAGTGTGAAGCAACCTGGGATGGGTGGGTGGGTGGCTACCTACAGGCCTGCATTTCTCCGCCTTCTGCGCAGGGAAGACAAGCTGGGGACATCAGAAACAACAGTGCCTAACGAGCTGCAGCCCGATGCTCATGACTGGGGGAGGCCAGCGGCCTCAGACTCTGAGATGGCACCTAATGCCTCCGAGGGCCTGTGTGGGGCAGGTCGTCCCCCCAGCCCTGCAGGGCGACCTGCCTCAGATGGAGGGCCTGTATTTATGGATTAGATCATACGTTCTGGTGAGCCTAATTTTGTCCTTATAAAATACACCAGTATTTGTTTAGTCAAAGGCCAGGCTGCACCTGGCACTGCGCGCTCAGCAGAGGCATTCTGAAATACATCTTGTTCAGTAGGAAACAGGAAAGCTCGGCACCGCCCCCAGAGATGGTTTTTCCTCTGGTCAGAGTAAAAAGATTCTTTGCTGCAGGACGGATCCCTGACTATTCAAGTAAAAAAAAAAAAACAAAACAACAACAAAAAACCTGAACTTTTAAAGCAGTGATAGTGGGGAAAAGTTTAAAATAAGTGTCCAAGGGTTTCCAATCAAAACCTCAAGAATTTTAAAAAAGTTTTTTTTTAGTAGCAAGGCTGGTCCCGTATACATTCCCTGATGTTTGCATTTTGACAATTTCTAAATCGAGGTGAAATGGTAAGGAGCATAAGATGCGTCTTCCTGCCGTGATTCAGAATACGTGGAACACCACGTGAGACCCCAGGCCGCTGTGGCACGGAGCCGCCCGGAGCCTGTGGGCTGGAGCCCTCTGCCAGAGGTAACCCGCCCGCCCGGCGGCTGGCAGGCCTTGGGAACTGCACTCTAAGGCCTGGCGCTGGCGGGAGCAGGAAGCAGCAGGGCGTACTTTCCAGCGCTCCGCGGAAGGATGTCCGCCAGTATAAAATGAGTGCTCATTACCCTGGCAGGTTTGCCAGCTTTCTTAAAGTAATTTAAACAAACCGCTTCAGCACCCATACGGCATTTGGAAAGATGTCGCCCAGCTTCCCTAGTGCGCTTGCCATCCTAGTTCCTCCCTGGGGTGCTAGTCACCCCTCTCCCCAGGTTTCCAGACACCTGAGGGAGCTTCCCCTCCCACAAGAGGTCCCGGTGCTCTGCTCGCTGGTGGTTCTCACAAGGTTGTGACAAAGGGGGCTGTGACTGAGACTGCCCCGCGGAGGGTGGCGAGCTCACTGTCCGCCGGGCCTCGCCATCGCCAGGCGACAGCGCAGACATGCCATCCTGTGACTCCGAACAAGCAGCGGGAAACTTGGCGGCCCCCTTTCAAAGTGTCCTGAAGCGTGTTCTGCGGTTGGAACTCTGGTGTCCATGGGACGGAAAACCGCCAGAATCAGGGGCTGCATTCGGACAGCGCATTTGATCGCTTTCAATCCTACATCCGGCCTCCAGCCCGAGGGCTCAGAGCCGGCTCAGCCACGCGGAGGCGGATTTGGAGGATGACCCTTGGGGAGAGCGCTCGCGGAGGGGCAAGACCCCCACACCTCACGTTTGACTGGTCTTTGAAGCCAGAGGGTGGCCTCCCCCCACAGGGCAAGGGAACAAGCCATCCTTCGTCCTCCCCCAAACATCGCTTCATCCCAAAGTGTCCTTCGTGGATCTGACGGTCCTAACCTCACCCCGTCCTCAAACCGCCCGCCTTTGAACCGAGTTTCTACCGCCGGGATTCAAAGCGAGGCTGCACCAGCAAAGCCCGAGAGCGCGCACTCAGCGCTGGAGATGAGGAGACACCTATTGGCAAGAAGGCGCGCTCGAAATCAGGGCTGCTCCGGGGAAACACCAGGGGGACACCGCTTACCAATCTGTGCTGCGCGCCCGCCAGCGCGCCGGGGACCCGCGCCCCCTCCGCGCGCGCAGACAGACGCCGGCCGGGCCAGCGGGCCCCTCCCCGGGTCGGACCCTGGGGGCTCGTGCCGGCGGCACAGGCGCGGGGGCGGTGGGCGCAGGGCTGGGGCGTCAGGGCCAGGGCTGGGGGGCCGTGTGGGGGGCGGCAGCCGCACGGGCTTACCTTCCTCCGCCGACTTCATGGTGCCGCCGGCGGGCGGCGCGGGCCCCAAAGTTTCTCCTCTCCCGCAGCCGGCAGCCGGAGAGCCGAGTGGAAACTTGGAAGGGACTGGAAAACTGGTGCTTGGCATCCACGCGGCCGCGGCGGCGCGGAACAGGAGGAGGAGCGGGAGGAGCGGGCACCGCCGGGGTCGGGCTCCCGGGAAGCTGACTCCCCGGCGGACGCGCGCTGCCTGGGCTCAGCGTCGCGCGCCCCGGAGAAATGTCATCCAGGGGCGTGTGCGCGTGTGGCGGGGCGGCTGCGGCCCGGGACCCAAGCGGGGTGGCAGTGGCAGGGCTAGGAGGGGTGCGCCCGTGCCCGGTCTCCACGCTTGGCAGCCGGATCCCTCGCAGCGACTGTGCCTGCGAGTCCGGAGTCTCAAAGTCTCGCTCTGACGCAGGGCCGTGCTCTGCCTCCTGCCTTTTTAAAGCTGGAAAACACCTCCCCCGCCTCCCGTCGCCCGGTGCTCCCGCGCCCCCTCCCTGCCATGACATCACGCCCCGCCCGCCCGCCCGAGCCGGCGCGGGCCCGGGGGACCAGTGCTGAGCGCCGGGCCCCTCCCCGGACGGAGCTGCCCCTCTTTCGGCTTGGGACGCAAGCGAGGCGGGCATGGGCTCGCGTGGGGGCACTGTGCACGGACCAGCCTTGACCGGGTCCAGGGGGGGTCGAGAGAGTCGCTGTCTGCCCCAGAGCGGGGCGGCGGGGTAGCGGGGCCGAGGGGCGCCAGAGCGCGGCATGCTGAAGTCATTATGTAAAATCGCAGGCTTCCCCGCGGTGGAAATTTGGAAAAGCGCTCCCACTGGCAGGCCCGAGAAAGGAAATTCCCACCCCGCCAAATCACTAACAGATTGCACGGCAGTCCCGGTACCTCGACTTACTGTCGTTTCACTGTGTAAATGCCCGAGCCATCCCATCTCCGGTTGCAGGAGCTGGGGGTGGGCAGGGGAGCCGCGCGGCCCCTCCCCCGGCCCCCGGCCCCCCCGGCCCCCGGCCCCCGGCTCGGGATCGGCCAGCAGGGCTGCTCTGGGCCCGCAGCGCCGACGCCGCCGTTCAAGTAACACTTTCCTCTTTCAAATTCTCGGCCTCTGCGCAGCTCGGCTGCCAAACGGGACCATATTTTCTCGTTGGCCGCGGATGGAAGGGACTGGAGTGTTAGGGCGGTAAAAATGTCTGGTGTACAAAACCCATAAATCTATGGCACGACACCCTTATGTGGTTTAAAATAAACCCAAAAGCAAGAGACGTGTCTGCTGCGGGGATCCAGGAGGCCTGCGGGGTGCCGATGGGTCCCCCAGATGAATCCAGGCCCGGGACAGGGAAATGGGGAACCCAGGGAAAGGGGGTCTAGACAGCTAATCGGGTGGGACAGAAAATGATAGCAAACTGCCCAGCGGCGTCCACTGGACAGAACCGAAATCTCTCTCCGGGCCAGGTCTCCCACTAAGCCCCTCATCCCTGGGGCGTCTGTGTGGGTGTCACACTTTTCACGAGTCACTACCTGTACACGTGCTCTCACGCTGATAACTGGTGCCCAGGCGCAGGGAGAGGGGGGCCCCGCGAGGACACCGAGGCTGGGGGAGTGGCCGTGAGGACACCGAGGCTGGGGGAACCCCCGCGAGGACTCTGAGGGTGTGGGGGACAGGGCGAGGATGCCGGATGCTCAGTGAGAAGCTAGAATCCCGCGGGGGG
>NW_005871248.1:2089954-2146522 GCF_000147115.1 Myotis lucifugus
CCTTGGACGGGGAAGAGCCGGAGCCGGGGACCGTTGCGAAGGTGGCTGGTCCTCCCCTCCCCCTCGATAAATAATTTTCACTCCATCCAGAAAAGCTCTTTCCTGTCTGCTCTCAATGCCCTCCTTATTCCCCCGCCCGGTGACGGAATCCCCGTCTGTTTCCCTCTGTTTAATGCCGTTGCCGGGACCACGGTGGCCGCGCGCCAAGGCGTAGGGAGTTCCGGAGGCGGCGGCACCGCTCTGCGGCCAGCGCGCCCCCGGGTCCGCGGCGGGTCCTGCGGCCACCGCGCGGCCCCCGAGCTCCGTGCTGCGGCCGCGGCCCCTGCGCGCCCCTCCCGCCGGCCGGGCCTCCCGCTTCCTCTTGAGGTGTGTTTATAGCCGCTACCCAGGAGAGACGTTACACGGATTTTATTTTAAGAATGGGTGATGACTAACCAAGTTAAAAGGAGCTTAGGGCAGAAAACAAGACTATTTTTAGATTACTGCTGTTTCTGTGGATTATTGGGGCAAATACACCGAGAAGCTTACCATTTTCAAAGTCCCCCTGGATGCCAAGCCCGTTCTCCTGGCGCGCACTCGGGATGTTCCACCCCGTCCGGGATTTTCTAGGGACCCGGGCAGTCACGATGGTTGGGTGTTGTGTTTAAGCACAACTGCTATGGAGACGCGGTCTTCAGCGATGTGGGCGGTCCAGCCGGGTCAGGAGGACCTGAGAAAGCTCTGGCCTCCTGCCCTGGGAGCCCCGCGGGACCTCGGCGCACCTGGCCTGGGGCTGCCCGCCTTCTCCCGGGGTCCTGCTCACGTGCCTGGCCAGGCCCACCCTTTCCTCCTGTAACTCAGTCGCGCGCACCCAGGTACCACTTGTTGCTCAGGACATCACGCGGACATCTGCGGGTTAAATGTGGACGCTTGTTCTAGCTCGGTCCACACCTGAGCCACGGTGGTGGCCGCTTCAACACTTTTCCATTTAGGAACACTCAGTGCGCTGACTCCTGTCCCCCACAGGGGTGGATGCCACCTGACAGCACCCTTTGCCCAGCGGGGAAGGAGCGCACGGCGGGACCGAGGTGCCTGGAAGCAGGCTTGAGGACCTGGCACTGAGCCAGAGTGCAGAGCTTGGAAGTAAGTTAAGAAATCGGAATTATGGAGGGGTCAATTACTTTTAAGTAAACTGCTGGGATTTTTTTTTTTAAGCCAAAGTAAGTAAATTTCACAGCTATGGCTGGAGTTGAGAAAGAAAGGGTTCCCTTTTATTATACGCCTGTGTCAGCACATTCAGATTTTCCTTTTAAGTTTGGGGTGCTCTTAGAGATCTATACATTTGGGGTTCAGATATCCAACACTGCTTTTACTTGTGCACTATCTCATCCAACCCCCATCCAAAGGCCTTCTTCATTGGCCTCCCAGCCTAGCCTCAGCCTGACCACCAGATCTGAAACCTCAGTCAGTCAGTCAGTCAGTCAGTCAGTCAATCAATCAATCAATCAACTTCCCGCCCTGGGGCACATGCCCAGGGCATCCAGAAAACCCCCAAACCGCTCAGCATTGCCCCTGGTTCCGCACCCTCCACACTTGGAGCAGCCACCCAGGGACCTCCTCAGTGGGAAACCTCGTCCATCACTGTTACCCCTCACCCTCCCGGCAGCATCATCGCCCCATACCCCCGTTTAGTCAGTCACCAGAGCCTTCTTCCCACCCACCTCCCACCCTCTTCCCCCGGTCCCTATGGCCTGTCTGCTAAATCTCCGCCCCCCTCCCTAGCCCCAGTCCCTGCCTTAGACGGCTGGCGTGTTTCATAACCTAGTACAGGATGGGGCACAAGGAGGTGTGCAGTTGTGAGTATGTGAAACAGAGTTTATTCTTGTATTGTTATTTATTAGTTATTTTAGTATTTTCCATGTGAACAGCTGTACACCTGCTTCTGCCCTGCCCTGTGTGTGGTCTACCTGGCAGAGTTCCATGTGCACTTGAGAGGAATCTGTATTCTGCTGTTGGTTGCGTGTTCTACAGATGTCTGGAATGTCTAGTTGGTCTCAGGTGTTGTTCGAGTCTTCTGGTTTCTGATGATCGCCAGTCTGGTTGTTACATCCATTATGGAAAGTCGGGTATTGCCCTGGCTGGTGGCTCAGTGGTTCGAGCATCAGCATGAGCACCAAAGGGTCACAGGTTTGATTCCTGGGCAAGAGCATGTCCCTGGGTTCCAGGTTCATTTCCCAGCCCTGGTCGGGCGGGTGTGGGAGGCAACTAGTCAATGTGTCGCTCTCACATCAATGTTTCTTTTCCCCTCCACCCTCCCTTCCACTCTCTCTAAAAATCAATGGGAAAAAATATCCTTGGATGAAGATTAATAACAACAACAAAAAAAGAAAGTGGGGTAGTGAAGTCTCTGGTGGGGTATTTCTGCAGCACTATCAAGTTTTCCTTTCATTCCTTCTGGTTTTGCTTTATCCACAGGGTGTCCCAAAAATGTATACACACTGAATAATTATAAAAGCAGTGTTTATTAAAATACATTTCATTTTCAAAATGTAATAGAATCTACATTGTGTGTATACAAATTTGTGGAACACCCTATATTTTGGAACTCTGTTGTTAGGGACACATGTGTTTATACTTGCTGTTGTCTTCCTGATGGATTGGTCTTTAATTATCATGAAATATCCCTCTTTATCTTTAATAAAACTTTTTGTGTTAAAATCTGCTTTAGTACAGCCACTTCAGTTTTCCATAGTTGTTCTTTGCATAATTGTCTTTTTCCACCTTTGCATCTAAAGTGTGTTTCCTATAACCAGCTTAAAGTTGGATTGTGTTTTATTGTTCAATTTGACAATCTCTGTCTTTGATTGACTTGTTTAATTCATACCAATATTATTACCTGGATTTACACCTGCCATTGTACTTGTTTTGTTTTCTGTTTTTCTCATGTCTTTTTTTGTTCCTCTATTCTTTCTTGATTGCTTTCTCTTATGTTGAGTGGTATTTTTCTAAAGGGAGCATTTTAATTACTTAGTGATTTTTTTACTTTTTATAAGTTATTTTCTTATTGGTTGTTCTGGTTTACCACACACATTAACATCACAAGCAGCTTGCCGTTGTTTCTCAGTGGTTAGAGTGTTGGCTTGAACACCAAAGGGTCATGGGTTCGATTCCTGGTCAAGGGCAGGTACCTGGGTTTCAGGTTTGGTCTCTCTCACATCGATGCTTTTTTTTTTTTCTCTCTCTCTCCCTCTCCTTACATCCCTCCCTTCCACTCTCTGAAAAGCAATGGAAAAAATATTCTCAGGTGAGAATTAACAACAAAACAAAAACACATCACAAGCAGCTTAATGCTAGTGACACATACACATCTTAACCCCACAGAGGCCTACCCCCTCTTCCCTTCTATGTTGGACATATTACGAATAGTGATGCTACAAACCCCACAATACATTGTAGCAATTATTACTTTACCACCTGCAGCCACTTCCTTAACCAAAACAGCTTTGCTCCACCCACTTCTTTTGTGTTGTTATTGGCAGATAGATCGCAGCCTATTACATTTCTATTATTTATAGTCCCAGCATCGCACTATATGCACATTATTCTATGCAGTTGCTTTTTCAATCAGCTATGAGAAGAAAGAAGAATACACATCCGTACTGTATGAAATCATGCAATTCCCTTTACAGGAGCTGTTCCTCTCATGTGGATCCATTTCTGTCTGGGGTCACTTGCTTTCAGCCTGAAGAAATTCCTTTAGTGTTTATTGTAAGGTGTGTCTGCGAGCAGCGAATTATCAGTTTTTGTTGATCTGGGAACATCTACATTTCATCTTCATTTTTGAAAGATCGTTTTGCTAAGTGTCGGATTCTGGGGTACTCAGAGCCTTCAGGCCTGCATTGCGTCCGCTGGGAAGACACTGTTGCTCTTATGGGATTCCCTTGTAAGCGACGCATCATTTTTCTCTTGCTGCCTTTGAGATATCTCCTTGTCTTCGAATTTTGGCATTTTTACTGAGATGTGTCATGAGTGGGTCTCCGCATTTGTCATTCACTGAGCTTTTTGGATGTGGAGGTTATTGTTTTTCAATAAATTTGTGACATTTTCAGCCATTATTTCTTTGAATGTTTTTCTTCCCCTTTCTCTCTCCCCTGTCCTTCCTGTAGCCCCACTGCACATAGGTTGGCCCACATTTTTCTGAGGCCATCTTCTTTTGTTAAAAAAAATATTTTTATTGATTTCAGAGAGGAAGGGAGAAGGAGAGGGAGACAGAGCTACAAACACCAATGATGAGAGAATCATTGATGGGCTGCTGCCTGCACGCCCCCTACTGGGGACTGAGCCCACAACCCGGCATGTGCCCTGACCGGGACTCGAACCATGACCTTCTGGTTCATAGGTCAGCCCTCAACCACTGAGACACACCGGCCGGACCACCCTTGATTTCCTTCACTCTTGTTTCTCTCTGCTCTCAGCTTCCATCATCTCCACTGACCTGTCCAGGTCCCTTCAGTCCTCTTCTGCCACCGGTGCACACCTGCTGCTTGGGCCCCTCCAGTGAGCTGGTGCTTCAGTGGTGCCTTCTGGCTCCAGAATTTCCACTTGGTCCTTTTTACAGTTTCTGTCTCTTTATGGATCGCACCTGTTTGATGTGACATCAGCATCCTCTATCCTTGACTTCTTTAATCAAGCTTCTCTCCAGTTCTGTCAACACATTCACAGCGAATGTTTTTAATTTTCTGTTAAATCCAACATCGGGTCCCTCTTGCAGGCATCTTTGGTTACCTGTTTTGTTTTGTTTTGCTTTTTAAGGATGTATGGGTCATGCATTCTTGCCTTTTTTGCCTGCATCATAATTTCTTTGTTCAAAACTGGATATTTTAGACAATATATTGTGGCACCTTTTGGTACTGGTACCTCCTCCCCTCCCAGTCTGGGTGGTGGTTGTTTGATTGTTTATTTGCTTAGCCAGGGGCTGGATTATCTGAGTGAAGCTCTCCCCTCCCACAGTGTTCAGACCCTGCCGTTGCTCCTGGGAGCAGGGCGGGGAGGGGGGCAGCTTGGGTGCCCACTGTCCCCCTGGGAGGACAGAGGTTTGGTAGGACTCTCTTTCCTTGACCACACCCAGCTAACAGCCCCCTACTATGACTGTTCTGCTGTTCCCAACAATGCCCGGCAGTAAGCTCCTCCACAGAAGGGGCCTGGTCAAACCGCGGCTGGGATGGTGTCTGAGGCCATGTCTGATGCTGTTCTGCCCAGAGGGGCGTGTGCCCTGGTCCTGCTCCCAATTCTCCCCTCAGCCTAGGCCGCATCTTCACTGGACCCAGGACTCTCGGTCCATTTTCCTTCACCACCACCTCCAGTGCTCCCCAGCAGCTGGAAAAGGCAGGAAGGACCCCTCCCTCCCCCACAGCTTCCAGAGGGGGCGCAGCCCTGCAGACGCCTTGATCTTGGACTTCTGGCCTCTGGAACCTGAGAGAATGCATTTCTGCTGCTTCGAGCTCCCAGTTTGTGGTCACTTGTTAATGGGGGCCCCAGGGAACCAGCACAAATGCCAACTGGTTTCATTTCCTTCCAGGACCCTGCATCCCACCTTGTTGTCTCAGTGCGGGTGGCCCAGAAGTGACCCCCTCCCAGGACACCCTGGGAGCCTGGCTGGCAGCCCGGCAGTGGCACCTCTGCTCTGGACTGGGCTCTTACTTCCAGGCCAGTGTGGGCACTCCTGCATCCCATCTCAGCCTTTGTTAAGGACCCCGCTCCCAGGGGTGCGAGCCTGCAGCCGCTGGGCAGAGGCGCTCTCCTGCTGTGGAGGTGGGGAGCTTGTGGAGGAGAGCGAGTCCAGAGGCAGATCCACGAGCATTTGAGCATCTGCTTCCGTGGGACCTGAACGCCCTCCTGCGTCCCCCCTGGTGAGGGACTGCTGCCCTTGGTGCTCGGTCTGGTTGGAGTTGGGATTCGGTCACAACTATGGGAATCGCGGATCATCCAAGAGCTATAGCTCGGGCACCTGGCCAGGGCCCCTTGTGGATCTGTGAGGACGGGAGAGATGGGCTTCGTAGGCAGATGAAAAATACACAATTCTGTGAAGAGGGCGGAGGAAGATGTTGAAGCTGCATGAACCTGCCCCCAGGGTGTGCCTGCCACCGGGGCCTGACCAGGCTCCTCACATTTACCTTGACGCTCTTGGAAGCACAAGTAGGCTGAGTGGTCACGTGGTTCGGGCGGGTCTGGCCGCATCAGCTACCGCACAGGTTTGGAGATGCATCGCCTGCCCTGATCCCTCGAGGCCCAGCTCCCTGGGCCCTTCCCATCAGCCTTCAGCTACCGCAGGCAAGTCCCCAGGAAGGCCCAGCATCTGCTCGGTGGGCCTCTGCCTCCTGTTCCACACTTGCAGGACGAGAGGGCCTCGGGGGCAGTCGCCATGTCCAGGGCAAGGTGGGGGAGGGGAGGCGGGGGGAGGGAGGGGGAGGGTGGGGGAGGCCCAGGGGCCACTTTCTAAGCCTGCGGCACCTGCTCCTCAACACCTCCCCATGGAAAAATGTTACTTTTGCTTCTGGTGAGATGTGGGGCTTGCACCCGTGAATCCACAACTCTCTCCTCTTGCAAAATAAAAGCAGCTACTAGTTTCTATTGGCAATATTGTAACCTTTTTCTTAAACTCCCGGGAGCCTGTGCTTCTGGCGTCCTTTCTCCACCCGAACGGGGTCTTTAGTGCCGGGGATGCGGTGCTGGGGAGACTCTGGCCCGGGGACTGGATAGAGTTGCCCGGGACTAGGTTTCATGGCTCCCAAAACTATTTTAAACGTGTGTTTGGTTCAATAAAGCTCTAAACAAGCTTTGCAAGGCACTTTTTCCATTCATTTTAAACCCGAGTGAATTTCAAGGGGAATTTAGTCCATGTGCTTCTGATTCATTACAAGTAAATCATCAAGAGGCTGTGTCAGAAGCGTTTGATGTCCCCCGACAGCCACCGTTTACAAGCCACGGAGCCTTTTTTCTACTTAGAAACAGGAAGTGGCATCTCGCCAAAGTGTAATGAACGTGAACCCTCAGCGACGATGCTGTTTTAAAGCCCACACCAAAGAGCTCTGGGCCATGGCCCTGGACGCGTGGCCCCAGGAGCTCCGGGTGCTGGGTGGGCAGCCGGTGCTGGGTGGTGGGCGCTGGTTGGCACGGCTCTCCTCCACCTGGGCTTGGTTCTCAGACGGCCAGAGTCCCTTACAGGTATTGTGGTAAAATACACATAACAAAATGCCCCGTCTTAGCCGCTCCTGAGTGCACAGCTCAGGGCATTAGGCGCGCTCGCACAGTGGTGCCGCCCTCACCGCCGCCCACCCACAGAATCCCCCCATCTTCCCAATGGAACTCTGTTCTCCGCCCCAGCCGCTGGCCCCAGCTGCTGTTTGACTCTGACCACTCCAGGCACCTCACACAATGGAATCGCACGGTGTGTGGCCACTGTGATGGGCCAGTTTCACTGGGTAGGGTGTCCTCTGGGTCCACCCACCTTGGAGCCCTTGCCCGAATTCCCTTCCTTTTAGGGTGTGTAACCCCATTGTATGTCCACACCACGTGCTCTTATCCCCTCGTCCGTGCACGGCATTGGGAAGTTCCCACATTTGGCCACTGTGAATAATGCTGCTTCCAACCCTCCGGGAGACGACACCGGTGGGGCTGCTGGGTCAGGCGGTCACTCCGTGCTTGAGGGCCCGCGTGCTGTTCCCCATGGCGGCTTCTGCTGGGCTGGCAGGTGTCCTTGCCACAGCGGCACTGGGGCAGGTTCTCAGGGATGCTCCCTTCTGGAGGACGTGGGCTCTGGATGAGACTGGAGCAGCGGCGGAGCCTCAGGGGCCCAGGACACAGTGGGGCAGGGCTTTGGGGGCTGGAGGCCACGCCCCTGGGTGGTGCTTCCCACGCCCGAGGCAGCACAGGCTGAGAGATTCAGGTCCCACTGAGGCCGCCATGGCCAAGGTTACGTCCCCACCTGCGATGCTCAAAGGCTCGGCCCAGCTAGGAAATCACGGGGCCTCGCTGTCCTGTCACTGGGCCCACAGCAGGGGCCTCACTGCTCCTGAGGGATCGACTGACCCCATGTGCTGTCCTCACAGGTTGGGCAGGGGTGTCCTCCGAGTTGACAGCTGGTCAGTCCGGTGGGGCTGGGACAGGCCTTGGCGGACCCTCCTGGGCAGTGTGAGCAGCTGGGGAAGGCCTGGGGGGGGGGGGGGAGGGTGTCACAGGACAGCAGGGGGCTGTGCTGACTGGGACTTCATTGCTGAAACGGCCGTGGGCCCCACTGGGCTAACCAGCCTGACATCCACTGGCCCATGTACCTTCTCCCCCATCACTGCCACTCCCAGCTTCCTCCAAGGACTCGGGACCCCCACCCGGCCTGAGGACACACATCCTGCAGAGCCCCTGTGTTGGTGTCAGAGCTGAGGGGTGCCCTGGAGCCCACCATGGCCTGGGGTCCAAGGGAGGGCCCTGCAGACAGGTGGGGGAGGGTGGGAGTGGTCTGGGGAGCAGACTGGTCCAGGCCGAGGCTGCCAGGCGGCCTCCGGGGAGGGTTTTGAATGCTGGCTACCCCGGGTGACTCTCTCACTCCTCCTGAAGCTGCATCCAAGTCCAACTGGCGGTTTCTCTCCTACCCAGGCTCACCCACAGCTCCTGGGCCAGCACTTTCTGGGCTGGTCCACTGCACCCCAGTCCCCCATCTCATCAGCATCGAGCCCATGTTTTTGCCTCCTAAATTCACAGCCCCGTCCTGCCCATCTTGCTTTCACCTTAATCCTGAGACCCTGGGTCTCCATAAACCAGCCAGGTCATCAGAGGTGACCAGGACCACGGCTGCCCGCTCAGCTCACCCACTGTCCTCTCGCTGACGTTCTAGTCTCTCCCCGTTTTGTCACACATGGGGGTGTTGCGAGAGCGCCCACTGAGCATGCACGGAGTTCGCCCTGGTCACGGTGCTGCTTTCAGGACACAGACATGGGCCGTAACTACCTCCCCTAAGGCGCTCCTGGCCAAGGGGATGGGGGCTCCTGGTCGGTGTCCTCTATGTAGGGATGAGGATGGACTTGAAGAGCATCTCATGGCTCTGGTCCAGCTGATTTTAGCGCCCCCACCTCCCCCTCCGTTAATGAGCGGGACAGATGCAAAGCCCCAGCTCTGGCTCAAGAGTGTGGGCACTTTTGTCTTCAGGGTGGGGTTTAGTACCAAGGACAGGGTGCCCATGGGGTGTGTCTCTGCCCAGGGCCCTGACAACGGGCCAGCTGGAAATGCTAGGATTTTCTGGTTCTCAAGACACATGGTGATGAGACTTAGAAAATTCTGAAATTAGTAATGAGAGTTTGTAGGACTTTGGAAAATGGATTTGAGGCCTCAGCTGTCCGGGGTCCCCGTGGCTCCACTCAGTGTCCTCTCCAATGGCCCCCAGAGCTTTCTGGCCTCCTAGGAGGTGTCCCCTGGGAAAGGGCTGCAGGCAGGAGCCGGCAGAAGGTGGCAGCACCCATGGGGGCAGGTCTCCCCAGAAGCACCTGGAGACCTGAGAACTCAGCATGGCTTTTGTCATGACCATGGACCATGGTTCCCATTCAGGCAGATAGGCCCTGTGGCTGTCCACACCTGAGGAAGGTGGAGCTCCTCGGTGGGGTGACCGGGTCCATAGGGATCACAGGCTCTGGGCCCGGTTGTTCCAGCTCAGGGAGAGACCTGGCTCTGAACACCCTGGGCCCCAAACCCGTCTGGAAAACCAGGTGACCAGTGCGCATTTCTTAGCTTCCAGTGCCACCTGCTGGAATTTTGGGGAATTACATCCAGCAGCGCCCAGGGGTTCCCTGTTCCTTCAGTTACAGCACTGGGGGCTCAACCCTCCCAGCAGAGCACTGGGTTCTCAGGACACATGCCCTGGGCCCTTCCCAGTGTCACCCACACTCCCCCCCCCCCCGCACGCTGGGATGGAGGGACATGAGGGGACACCGGTAGACCTGAAGGCCAGGTTCCCGGGATCCTGGGACAGAAACGGATCCGTGGGAATCGGGAGTTGCCAGTCCTCCTCGTGGGGACACCATGTGGCTTCCCAGGGCCACAGGACTAGGCCCTCGGCCCTCGGCCTTGGAGTTCTGTGCTGTCTGTGCAACTTCCCCCAAAGTCCACGGTCACTTCAGGACACCGGGCTGGGAGGGGGGACAGGCAGGAAAGTCCACCCATGGTGGACCTGCCCAGACAGGTGCCGGCATCCTCCACGGCACCCCAAGATCCGAGTTGTGTGGGGACACAGGGACCCCCAAACTCTGCTGGAATATCGAGGATCCTCTGCTGACTCTCTGACCCCAGTGACCTTTACTGTGAGGCCCAGGTGGAGTTGCTGAAGGACCCTTTCCGCCTGAGACCCAGGTCCCAGGATCCATGATGCTCCAGGCCTGTTCTCACAACCCCAGTCCCCACACCCCTTTCTCCCCGCATGTCCCCCACCCCATCTCCCCATCCTCATCCCCCATGCGTCCTCACCACAGTCCAGGACATGGCCAAACTCCAAGCACCTGTGCACCTCAGATGTGGGTAAAGTTCCCAGGAGGAGCGGAGAGCCTCCAGTCACACTCTGGGCTCTGGGGAAAATCACTTCTAACATCCCTGTACCTCTAAGGTCCTCCCTCACTGTATCAGGTGTCAGGTGACCACCACCCTGACATGGGACAAGGCCAGCCCACCCCCCCACCCACGTCATCCATCCACCCGCCTGCTCCTCCGTCTGTCCATCCAGCCATCCAGTCCACTCCACACATGACTGAGTGCCACTGAGGCCAGGGGCTCAGGGCCACCTCCTCACCTCCTCACCCTGCCTGCAGTCACTTCCCTCAAACTAGTCTCTGCCCTCCATCACAATTGCTCCAAAGTCCAATGATCTGAACACGCTGACACACTGGAGACCCCCACTGATCCGTGTAACTTCCACAGAACCCCCAAAGCAGCTGCTCTCTGCCCTGCAGCATTCTCTCCCAGTCTCAGTTTCTCTCTCCTCACCTCCCATCTCTCCCACTCTGTCTGTCTCTCCTCTGCAGCTGTTCCTCAATGCTGCTCACCTGGCCTCACAGGTGAGCACCCACCACCAGCCGTGAACACATGCCAGACCCTCCCCACACACGCCTGGGCTCCCTTGACTTTGGGTTGTTCCTCCTGCTGGTCACACTTCTGGAGGGTGGTCCCCATGCGGCTTCCTCCTCTATGTGAGGCCTCCGTGACCTCTCAGGCGTGTGGGCAACACAGCCTGTGAGCCGGCCTCCCCTGCCTGCACTGGTACTCGGCCCCAAGGCCCCCTGCCGGGTCTGTGCAGCTCTGTCTGGTCCCTCTGTATCCTCAGCTTCCCTCTCACCTGCTCACAGGAGCCGTTACCTGACCCGATTCCTGGCACCCCCTCCGTCTCACCTGGCTCCCTCCCGAGGACAGCTGCCATGCTAACCTGTAAGCTCGGCGTCTGCACAAGGCGCACGGTGGAGCTCCCAGCAGCCCGCAGATCCGGGGACACAAGCAAACCATTGAAATGCAAGTCCCAGGCCCCCAAATGCAGAGATAACCTTCAAGTCCTACGGGCTGGGCCAGCCACTTGCCAGAACTTCTGGGGCTGACGAGGCTTCCAGGGCTTAGAAGTATGAACGACCCAGGTGCCCCGTAGACCCGACGGCCCTGTCACCTGGCCCAGTGCACACACGTCCCCATGAGGACACCCTGCTCGAGGGCATGACCGCCACCTGCCAGCTCCCTGGGGCCCAACAGCAGTTCCCCAGGTGGACACTGTCTTCACTTCCCAGATGAAAACTCTAATTACACAATTTCGGCTTCCTGAAGCTGGCCGACCTGTCCGCTCCGTCGGGTCCAACAGGAACCCAGGGCTCAGTGTGTCCCTTCCCACTTCTCAGCTCCTATTCCTGTTTGTCACAACCGAGTTGGCGGCCACAGGGTGTGGTGTATTAAAGGAGTGGCCACCTAGGTGCCTTCCTCAGGCTGCCGGGTACCCTGAGGAAGCCTGGGTTCCAGTGCTACCATCGCCTGCTTGCTGCTCTCAGCTTGGGGGCAGGGGACGCATGAGGTCCAGGTCAGTCCAGACCTGGAGGGACCTCTGGGAACGTTAATGCAGGGGCAAACCAGCCACAAGCCCCACAGTGGCTGCTGGGTTGAGACCAGTGAATAGTGACACCTTGTGGCAGCACTGGGAATGGCTCCCCGAGGTCACAGGCAAGCTTGTGGCAGAGGCCAGGCACTCCGTGTGGTGGTTGGCCAGCTTCATGGATCAGACTGTAGCTGCGGACCTGGCCAAGGGCACTACAGACGATGGGCAAACCCCTGGCGGGCTCACACCTCCCCCGGCCCAGGTCTGGGGACATGAAGGGCACAAACAGACCCAAAATGCCTGGTGCAAGGCCTGCAGCCTCAGCTTAGGAAAGTCAGGCAGCCTGACCCACCAGCCAGGAACCCCCAGGCGCCCTGTGCTTCCTAGGAGGGGGAGGGGGCAACTCCTTATCCAGTGAAAATGCTGTTTAACAGCAGCAGCAGGCCTGGTACTTGGAGGTGGGGGTGACATCTGGGGAGAGGCCTTCCTGCTCTGGGTCAGGTGTGTGTGTGTGTTTGCAACCTGAGCAGCCAAGGCAGCCAAGGACGGCGCCCAGCGCAGACGTGGCTTTATGGTCAAGCGTGATGTCCCACAAGTGAGGACAGAACTTTAGAAACAGGTCCCACAGCTGCCACGGGACGAGGCGCAGAAATGCCATCTCGGTTCACCCCGCTGAGTGTGAGGTGCCATCTCCTGACGTCACTGGAGCACTGAGTGTCGGGCCGGAAGGAGGTGAGCATGTGAATGGGCCACCCCACGACGAGGGACCAATGGTGACACACACATCGTCCCCCTGAGGAGCTGCAGGACACACACACCGCGTTTCAGCGCCTGGGTTTATTCTAGTTAAGTAGGAATGACTTTCTGCTGTAACATCAAAGAAAGCGCTTGAATGTTTGGAAACTGCCGAGTATTAAATAAGCTTTTGTTTTAATTCTCAGAAACCAGAGTAAGATGAATGCTTTACAGTAATAGTGAAATAAGTACAGCTCATTTGCCATAGAAGCGGGGGCCAGTCCGGTATGAAAAAGGAACGGGTGCTGCCTTGCATGGGAGGTGCCTCCTGCAGCAGCCCCTGCGCTCGGGGAGCTCCTTGGGCTCCGTGCTCGTCCTCCTGTCCCAGCAGCCACCGCACACCTGTATCCACGGAGCCCACGGTGCCAGAGGCGCTTGTGCTAGGAGGTCAGCTTGGAGTAGCTGGGCGGGGAGAGCTTGCGCTTCAAGTACTTGAGGACGTAGAGCGGGAGGCAGCTGACCACGGTGATGGCCGACACCTTCCACAGGAAGGTCATGGTTGTGATAAAGGCAAGGTCTGTAGGGAGAAACACAGGCGAGTGTGAGAGGCGGTCAGGGAGGCCGCACACCTGCAGCGCACCCGAGTCACTCCAGACCTCAGAGGGGCCTCGCGGACTGCAGGCTTCTCTCAGGGAGAATGAATTCTCCTAACGGGAGTCATGAGAGCACAATATTAGAGAGTGTGACCTGCGCCACCCAAGGCCGGGCGGTAGCAGCCACTCGGCACCTGAGTGCTGGTCCCAGAGGAACCCCGGCAGCAGGAGGGACCCTGTGACGTGTCAGATGGCCAGGCCCACCTTCTCCTCTAGGGACAGCTGCTGGGCTGCAGGGGCAGGGACACAGCAGGCGGTGCTGTCACTGCTCACCTGTCCTTCCTGTCCCTCGGCCTCGGCCAGGGAAGCCCAGCGGTGCCCTGCACAGGCGCTGTGACAGAGCTGCAGCCTAATGGCGGGGCTGTCCGACTTTCTTATGCGAAGAGGCACATGAAAAACCAGACCTTTACAGTGTTCGCTTCTCCAAGTGGCAGAAACCCCGTGTGTTGTCAGAGGTGGGACGAGACCTCCTGATGCGTCCCTGCACCGTGGTGCTCAGTGACCTTCCACCGGGGCGGGCACATTTCCCCTCCTGCAAACCTGCACAGCCGGGTCTGGCAGGAGAGGCATGGCCCCGCGGTCCCTGAGCAGCCCTGCCCTGTGTTCTACTGCAGTGGGAACAGTCACCATCCCCAATGCCCGACGCTGAGGACAAATCGCCACCTGTGGCACGGACCACACTCCTTCTCTTCTCTTTGCCAGATTTAAACCTTAACGAGTCTCACAAGTCCTGTCAGACACATCCACCAGCTGGGGCCGCACAGGGAAACCTCTCTCAGACGCTGGCTAGAAAGGCCTGGAACTGGGAGGGTGACTGACGAGCAGCGTTTGACCAGGGTCAGGTGAGGGCGGACTGCAGTGGTGCTGTCTCGGGCAGGGGTGGAGGACTGTCATGTGCCAGCTGCCACCAGGCCTGTGCCTGTGATGGGCAGTCATTCCTGGGACCCTGAGCTCAAAAGAGAAGCATCAGAGGTCACCTGAGAGTGTGAAGATGAGGCGAGTCCGGCTGGAGAGCATGGGGACAGCCACCGCCTGACACTCGTCCAGGGTCTCAGTCACCATCAGCTCTCATCCAGCATCACGGCCCCTGGCTGGGGATGGCAGAGCTGGAAGGGTGGGGGGGAGGAGGGGGACCACTGAGTGGGAAACAGGCGCCAGTGATGCCATGCCATAGTGCTGGCGAGGGGCTGGCACGACTGTGCTGGCAGCTGGCCTGCTGGTGGGGCTGAGGCCATGAACACGGTGCCCTGTGTGTGCGAGAGGATGGGCGGGAGCTGCCAAACCACCGAGCCCTGGTGTGAAGGGGTCTCCATGTCACGGTCACTATCTAAAAGCCAAGATGGTGAATACCTTGATTTTATAAATTATAAGGAGTTTAATCTTTCCCCCAAATAAGCTTGTGTTTGAAGCTTTCTGATGTGAGTTTTACTGTGATCTTCGATTTAGACAAAGTATGAAGAAGTAATAAAAAAAATGTTTAAAAATCAAAAACAATTATCCAAAAACAATTCCAAGGCAACTTACCAAAATACTCATTTAGAAAAGCCAGAGAGGCCACGTAGCAGCCGAGGCTGAGGAACTCGGCCACGACCATCAGCCAGTGCCACGTGCGGACCGTCAGTGCCACCATCAGCAGCTCCGTGAGGATGAGGGCCGTGAACGAGATGGCCACGACGTGGACAAACTCCGACTCAAAAAGCACCAGCGCCCCGTACATGAGAATGCCGCCTGGAAGACACAAGGGCGACGAGGGTGGCTTTTACATGACGGACTTCTGCTCGGACTGGAGATCCTGTTACTATGTGAGGCGCTAGAAGGGCCATGAAGAGCTGGCTGGTGTTTCTAACAGAGACGTGGGCTACGAATGTCCCAACCTCCCACGGACGATCCTCTTAAACTCTGGCTTATGAATGAAGGGCCTGGAGAGCAGGCCTCCACCCCAGTTAGCGCAGGCCGGCCCGCGTCTCGATGCGGTAAGCCTGGCCTCCAGTAATCTCACTTTCAACCGCCTCTCATTTGTCTGGAACTACACAGGGCGGCCAGCAACCTGTGACGACTCGACTCAGATTCTCCACGTCCCGCTGTCTCTCCTGGAAAGAACCGCTGTGATAAGTGCTTGGTAAAATGTTTCTGGGTTTACATTTCATTAAAAACAGGTAAGTTTTTAGGTGGCACTCATCGGTTAGAAAATGCTGCACAGTGAAGGGCCTGGCAGACAGCTGCAGAGGGGCGATCACTAGATGGACAGGAATGTGGTTGCGGGTGGGACAGGAGACAGGCGCTGCGTCACTGCAGGAGCAGCGGGCTCTTACCTTGGTAAATGCTGATTAACACCCAGACGAGGAATGTCTTAAAGGACAAGGACCGGCCCTGGGGAAAAGGGAGAGAGCGAGTTAACCACCACGTCTCACGGGGCTCAGCCTGGTGACTCCTGCAGGCCCAGGCCCACTCAGACACGCCCCCCCCCGCCCCCCACTGCTGTGTCAGAGCTCCCATCTGTGCACTCAGGGGGAACAGGTGCGGCCTCTCTGAGCCTCTGGGACAGAAGGTCTGTCCAGGCAATTAAGCTGGGGCAGTGCTGTGGGAACTGACCGGAAGCACCTACTGAGGGGCGGTGTGTGTGTGTGCAGGGCTGGGGCAGGAACCCCGGGAACCAGCAGCTCTGACTCAGCCCGAGGGTGACTGGGAGAAGCCGGGGCTGACGTGTGTGCCACCTGGGGTGTGAGGACAAAGATGAGGATGAGGCAGAGGCAGTTGCAGAAGCGTCGCACATTCCTGAGCTTCACTCACTGTGGCTTTTGTTTCTTGTCTGCGGCTTGGTTTCTCAAAGTCCCAGTTCCTGATCCCCGAGGGCCGCGTGCAGCTCCTGTTGCTCACTGGGAGCTCTCAGGTGGGTCCCTGCTGTCACTACCCAGTGGTCCGAGCGCACCTCTTTCTGGGCATGGGTGAGGATGGGCCCCCGCACACCCACACTCGTGCACGCCCTGGTTCCTTCTGCCTGTGCCTCACCGGGCACAGTGAGCCCTTCTGTCCTTCCTTCAGCTCCGGCCTCGCCTCTCATCAGCCAGCATATGCCACCCATGTGTTCGGAGTAGTTTTCCTGCGAGACACTCACCGGCTGCAACCCAGGGCTCCTGTGAGCTCCCTGCCCCCAGCCTTGTTGCAGACTCGGTCAGACACTTTGCCAGGGACCACTGCACAGTCCTCCCCCGCCCGCCCCCGCCAGCATGGAGGTGGCTCGTCTCTCCTGGGGTGAGACGCATTTGTCACAGTCTGTGTCCCATGCATCTGTGATTCCACTTCTGTGGGTTTCGACCAACACAGCCACGACGGGCCCCAAGCCGAGCTGAGAGCTCTCTTGCCTAATGCCTTGTCAGCCCCCTCCCGCCTGAACCGGGGGCAGTCACTGACCTGCTCCCCGCCCCAGAGGGTCACATGCTGGGATCACACACTTCTGAGCCTGCCTTCTGTGTGGCCAAGCGCCCTTCAGCTTCAGCTGTGCTGTTGAGAGGGCTCCCCCTACCCTCTCACTGTCCCGTGTGTGGCAACGTCACTGGGCGAAGGACACCTGGCCGTTCCCAGGCTGAGCAATTAGGACAACGGTGCCAACAAGCTCGGTGCACAGGGTTCTGTGTGAACCCCCACGTTCTTCCTCTTGGGCTGCTGGGTTGACGGTAAGTGCACGCTTCACTTTGTAAGACACGGCCAAGCCGTGTTCCCAAGGGGCTGGGCCGCTGGCATCCCCCAGCAGTGAGAGGGGCCCCTGCTGGTGCCAACCCAAGCACGTGGTGGTGCTGGTATTCCAGGGTTTTGCATTCTCAGACTTCACGTCTCTGGTTTAATTTTAATTCCCTGTGACAGGCCCTGAGCATTTTTGTGAGCTTACTTGCGCCTGCACATCGTTGTCGTCAGCGTGGTGTCAGCTGAGGTCTCCTGTCCACTGAAGAACTGAATTCTGTTCTTTTTGAGTTTGGAGGTTCTCTGTATATCCTGGTACAAGTCCTCCGTCAGAGGTGCCATCTGCAGATACTTCCTGCCGTCTGTGTTTGTCCTTTCACTTCCTGAACAGCCATGCACAGAACAGCAGTGTTGAATGATGATCAAGTCCAATTCACCCATTTCTTCCTTTAGGAGTCATGCTCTGCCCCTCTGTCTGAAGCTCTGCCTGATCATGGTCGAGCATGTTTTCTTTTAACGGTTCAGTCTCACCTTTCACAGTCGGTCCTCATCCATCCTGAGGGCATGTCCATGGCAGGCATGGGCGCGGGGGGAGGGTCCGCTCCTGCCTGTGGGTGCCCAGTTGTGAGCACGTCGGCTGCTGACAAGACGACCCTTCCTCCTCCGTGTTTCCTTTCATGTTTGTCAAAGACCGGCTGTTGCACTTGGCTGTATTTCTGGGCTTTCAATTCCAGGCCACTCTCTCTGTCTGTCCTGTGCTGTGACTGCTGTTTCACAGAAAGTCTTCCAATCTCGTTCTTTTCCAAAACTGTTTGGTGGTTCTATTCCCTTAACTGTCCATATAAATCTTAGAATCTGCTGGTCACGATCCTTCAACATCGTGTCTTCCAGACTGTGAGCATCCATTTACACTTTCTTCAAGTTTCCTCCTCGGTGGTGTAGAGCTTTCAGCGTGTACATCCTGCATGCGTTTGCTGGTTATACAGAGTATTTCACATCTTACGCTATGACAGTGCTGTTTGTTCACCGCTAGCCACAGGTTTCCGTGGTCTTGCACCTTCTCAGACCTCCTCGTCTAAAAGGTTTGTGTGGATCACTTGAGACTTTCTACCCAGACTACTATGGCGACAGCACAGATATTTTTATTTTTTCCTTCTAATGTCCATGCCTTTAATGTCCTTTCCCCGCCCTATCACTATTATTTTAAAAATTATGTAAGGATGCAAATATGCATTTCAAAAGTTAAACCATGTTGAAAATGTTCAACAGAAAATGGAGATAGTGAAGCAGTCCTCGCTGTTCAATGTCTGATAGTTCAAAGACTTTTACCAAGGACAGTAGGTTTCACCTACATGGTGTCTTGACAATTAGCACAACTACACCCAGATGTCTCTCTGTTAGCAGTTTACTTTATCATGAATGGAAAACCATGAGCTGGGAACTGAATTCACAGCTGACGTCTGAGACACTTCTGGCTCCGCTGAGGCAGCGCTCTGGCACTGACACATCTTAGTCCTGACCCTGGGCCCAGGCGCAGGGCTTTTCACAAGAGGTCCTGGCCCTCAGGACCACAGAGCTGCCTGCAGACAGGAGCAAGGAGCACACACCGTGTCCTGCAGCACCCAGCACCTCAGCAGTGACTGCACCGAGGTATACCTAAGTATTACTGTCACGATCACATCGTTTTCTGTAGGAATGAAGATGCTGTGGTGTTGGCAAGAAGAAGCAGTCACATCTTTGTTTAATTGGTTCAAATACTGATAGAGCAGACCCTGCTTCCCCGTGCGAAGCCCCGGAGGTGGCACGGTGTGTACAGCAGCGCCGGGCATCTCGTCAGACAGTAAGCCAGACCCGAGATGCCTGGCTGCTCACCCCCAGACCAGAGACCGTTTACAAAGAGGTATAAGCAGACACTTATTTCAAAGCACAGTGCTTTCCTCCGCTTTGCCCGGAGGTGCCCTCTGCATGCCTGACCTCTGAAGGTGTTTCACGCTCTCTGTGACCCGATTTCTGCTCACAGCTTACTAGACAGATCAGTCCCTGGACAGTACGAACACCCGCCTGCTTATTCCACGTGCTGCTGCGCAGCTACCGTTTCCCTGGCCTGCACTCAGGTTTCCCTCTGGCTGCACGTGGGCTGCTGGGCCAGGAGCCACGTCTCACACGCCTTCACCAGCCCCCGCACAGCACCCTCACCACACCTGCCACAGACAGACTGACAGACGCATTGCCCAATCCCTGCCAGCACCGCATTCAGACTGGCTTGGCTGAGCGTCCAGCGTCACAAACTCTCCAGCGCCAAGAGGAGAAGCAGCTCGGTTCTCACCAAGTGAGCACGTTAATGCTACTTTGTTTTCAAAGGACGTGATGTGTATGAGATTTTTAAAGACATAGATACTATAAGGATAAGAAGCATAGGTTTGGGATCTGACAGAAAAGGAGCCTGGAGAAAAGAAGCGACTAAGCCGTTATAAAAAGATTCAGTGTCCTGACTTTAGGGTACTGAAATATTCTAAATCGCTCGTCAGCATGACAGAATGGGAAGCTAGCACCTTAGATCCAACTTAGTCAGACTTGAACAAGGTTTCCCGATGTCCCCGCATGTTTAACGCATCAGCCAATGGCATGGACTTTATAGTTGAGAGGAGTCAGTTGCTCAGCTCAGGGGCTAGTGACCCTGTGAACACGTTCTGCCACTGGAGTGACTCCCATAGCCATCGAGGGATGCTGGTGGGCACTAAGCCCTAAACACAGGAGGCCAATGTGCCTGCTGCCTCACCGCCAGTGACCACCAGGTGCAGACTGAGCTGCTGAGAATCCCACACTGACTATTGGGCAGCTGGTCTGGGCTGACCTGCAGTGACCTCAACTCCACTGAGACTCAACTGTCCATTTTCTGGGTAGGTCACCTAACTTATATTCTACATAAAAGTTTATTTCCCTGTATATCTGTGAGCAGTATGTAAGTGTCTCTGAAGGCTTGGAAACAGGGATATAATCTACTAAAATCACAATATTTGCAACAGCTTCCTGTGGGATTTGAATCTCTTATCCTATTCTATTTCACTGAATGGTAATGATTTCACCATTTCAGAAGATTAATCCAAAACCTTTTTCTTCTAGTTGTAATATTCACAATATTATCATCATGACCATAATGCTTGCTATTTTATCTTATTTTATACTATACTGATGAGCTAGCTCTATTTATGTCCTATGAGAGTAATATGGGATTTTGTACACAGATCCTCACAGCAACTCCATGAAATCAAGCTCAGCACCAATCGGACTGGACAGGGATCTGGGGCTGTAGGCCGCTGGTTTGTGCTCAGTGAGGTTCCTTCTTTGCTGCCCCATATGCCGCTGTCGCCTTAGAAACAGATGATCAACTGTAAACCTAAATTTATTTGAGGGTTAGTGGACTTTGCTCTCAGCGTTGGTTCAGGAAAAGCAAGCCTACTGGAAGATTCCAAAGTCACCATGATTTGTATTTGGATGCAGAGTGTATTTTTTGTGCTATAAAAAGATGCTTCCACAAAAAACACGGTAAGCTAAACACTTCTTCCAGGAATATTTTAACCTTAACAGCACAGTTTTAGGTAAATGAGTGAATCTTTTGCATAGTTTCAGGGGCTGGACTTTTGCTTGGCAGTATCATGGCAACCACGGCACATGGGTCTTGGGGACAGAAGCATGTCTCACACAGGTGTGATCCTGCAGCCCCCCTGCAGACAGATCCAGTGCAGGTGACTCCTGGGGTCCTAACTAACTGCTAGAATGCTGCCTGTGCCCGACAGACGGGTGCGAGGGTGCCAAGTGGAACCACAGTTGGGAAAGGAGCTCCTACAAGCCCAGGGGTGAGAGCGTCCTTAGATTAGAACTTTGCTGTGACATCAGAACGTCATCACCAATGTCTGAGAAAGCGCTGTTCTTTGCTGGTTATGTTTCCCTGTTTTGAAGTTTAACTCAAAAGAAAAATGCCAAAACCAACTAGGAGAAATAAAAAATGTCTGGAAGGACAGAGAATAGATTTAAACCTGCTGGGAACCTGCCTCACGAGGGGCACCTTTTCTCATGGCAAGTGTTCTTGTGGAACACCCAGAGTGGAGTGTCTGCGAGGAGCGGGAGGTGCTGGCCTGGCCCGTACCTTGGTGAGGTCCTTGTAGAGCTCTGGGTACAGCATGGCCATGTCCGGTTTCACATCCTGGTCCAGCACCAGTGAGAACACTGGGAACATGGTGTAGATGGTCGCGTACCTGAGAGCCCAGAGGAGAGTGAGGTCAGCAGGAGGAACGTTCCACTCGACTAGGAACACCCTCTGCAATCGGAGGCCGAAGGTTAAAAAACTGAACAGACCAAACACAAGGTGGCACTGAAACTCAATGCTCATCCCACCCACCGCCCAGCACCATGGTCTACAAGCCACACACGCACAGGTGGCAGGACCTGTTTTCCTTCCTAATTAAACATTCTGAGATCGTTGTGCACCCGAGTGCAGGGATCAGACGTAACACGGAGAGCCTGTGCCCTTTAACCAGCTGCCCCCAACGGCAGCATCTCCCAAGCTGCAGCCTAGCTCACAGCCAGAATGGGGACAGGGACACAGTGCAGACATGGGCATTCTGCACCCAGGGCTTCCTGCCACCGCTTCCCTTCCAGGCCCCTCAGCCCCTGGCCACCACCAATCTGTTCACTTCAAGGTGCACACACGTGTCACACAGCAGGTAGCCTGTGGGGTGGCACTATCACTCGGCCTGATTCCCTGCAGAGATGTAGGGTTGCTGTACCAACACTTCCCTCCTTTTGCTTGTCTGTGGTTGTGGACTTAGCAGTCTCTGTGACCTGACCATTCATTGAAGTACATCCCGGTCATTCCAGTTTCTGGTTATCACAACTAGAACTGCCATAAACATTTAGCGCACAGATTTTTTTGTAAAAATAAGTTTTCATTTATTTTGGACTCGTGGTGCGTAATTTTTGTAAGAACCTGCCGCAGAGTGCTCCAGTGTGGCTGTCCATTTCACGTTCCCACCAGCGGTGTGGGAGGATGGTTTCTCCACATTCTCTCCGTGGCTGGCACTGCCACAATGGTCCCAGCCGCTCGGAGGATGATCAGTGGTGTCTCACTGTGCTTTAAGTCTGCTTCCCCATGGGCACTGCCCCTGAGCAGCTCTGCACCTGCTCTGGGAGGACTGCTGTTCACGTTGGGTCCACCTTGAGTTGAGTGGGACTGTCCTGGGCTGTGGAGTCCTGCGAGGTAGTTATAAGCTCCTTGGCACGTGGCAGCATACATTCCTGCAGTCCCAGAGCCGCCTTCCCTGCATGCAGCTCCAGGTGTCTCCTGCCGGGACACCGCTGTCGCTGAACTGTTCCTCCCAGGGGCGTCTTCTCTTTGCCTGCTATAAGGTGTTTGCCTTCAGTTTTCATGAGTTTGATGATGTGACTTGGTGGATTTCTTTGGATTGAGGCTGCTTGGTGTTTGCTTACCTTCTTGAATCTATAGGTTTGTCTTTTGTGAAATTTGGAAGTTTCTGGCCATTATTTCCTAGAGTCCTTTTTTGACCCTGCCCTCTGTCCTCTTCCTGAGACAACAGGGACAGGCATGGGAGATCTGTGTTGCCTGTGGCCGGAGGAAATGTAGTGACCATGTTCGCTCCGTGCTGACTGCTGCAGGAGAAGTGGCCAGGAGGGCCGTGTGCGTCACCTGTCTGAGCTGTCCCGCTGTGCCTCCTACCAGCCCTGTGGCCTTGAGTGGATTCTGGGCTCGCTGGGTCTCTGCTGTCACCCAGGACGTGGGAATGCTGCAGGCAGGGGATGGCTTCAGAACAGGTGGGAGCCCGTGTGCTCACTGCTGCTGCTGTGGGAAAGCCCGGCCCGTGAGTGGTGGGGTCTGCAGTGGCCAGGGAGGAGGTGTTGGGAGAGAGTGAAAGAAGAGGCTATGGAAGGACCCTTGGTCCTGGGACGGTGATGGGCTGTTGTTCCCCCTCTTAATGATGCACAGGATGCTTTCAAACATCTTGGATCTGACATATTCCTGACATATATTATGGCTTTGCCGTGAAAACAGAAATTCTAATTTAATGGTAAAATTGCAAGAGGGACAGGAAGCGGGTGTCATCCCTACATTCACACAAGCAGAGGCTGGCTGCTACTTCAGCAACACCACGTAAACACTGACTGTGCACGGCCACTCAGACACCTGCTGTGTGGGCTTCTCCTTCCTACCACTTACCCCACCATGAGGAACCCCTGGTACAGGGGGACGGACGCGAAGTAGCAGACGGAGGAGAACACAGCCTTGGAGAGAGGAAAGGACAGCAGTTACTCACAGGCCCTCCCGACACTCCCTACCTCTCCAAGCCACCTGTGGCGCCCACGCACCTGCATGGTGGAGATGATGAGGCCCCTGTGCATGACGAACTGGCCGAGTGCCGCAGACCTCTTGTAGCTGCTCCGCCCGTGCACCATGAGCAGCCGGCCAATGTGCTTGAATTGCGTGATGGAGAAGTCAGCTGCCAGTGAGGCTGCCTTTCCCTCCTGCAATGTAAAGGCGCCTCACAACCTGTACGGCAAATCTGTGCTCCGGGGCGCATGTGCAGAGCTCCACTACGAGAGCACTGAGACCCCCTGCCCCACTATGAGGGGTGGCCTCTGGGGAAGGTGACAGGGCTGCAGGGACAGCTCCTGGGAGGGGCAGACAACACACCACTGGGAGCTGATGACAGGAAAGGGGCACTGGCTAAGGAGCCAGGACCATTCCTTTGGCATCTGTCAGAATCACAGAAATTCAGCAGAGGCGGAACATGGCAGTGCTGCCCAGGAGATGGGCCCAGGGATCTCGGGAACCTTCAGGATGACTGTCTAAGCCTCAGTTCTCTCGCATTTAAACGCCACCCACCTGCCATCTCACAAAGCCCCTGAGTGTAAGTGAGGGAAGCCCTTAAATGCTCTGCCGACACACAGCTGTCAGCACAGGAGCGGAGAGCCAGGGAAAAGTTGGACTGCAACCTGCTTCGTTTGCAGGCCTTTCTGGGGTGTCGTTATATGAACATAAAAGACAAACCCCAAACCACAGCACACAGTTGGCCAGGAGACATGGACATTGAAAATGACCATGTGTTAAGCCCAAGAGAGAAGCTGCAGGTCCCATGGCAGCCAAGAAGGTTTGCTGCAGGATGTGGTGACATCTATGGGGAGGGCCCGGCACAGAGCAGGCTCGCAAGCAGGTGCTGACTGAATGCATGCTCGAGACGCTGCTGTGAGAGGACAAGCGTACCTTCCCCTCAATCCCAATCCCACAGTCTGCGGCCTGGATCATGCTCACGTCGTTTCCACCGTCACCTGGGTAGCACAAACACAAGATGAAATAAAAAAAACCTATCCCTAGCCCTGTTTTCCTCTTTTATCAGCAGAAGCTGTAGAAACTTCTCACATTAAAACAAACTGGTATTGGAGGTTGAACAGAACTTTGCCTGTAAATATTAAGATACCAGTTTCTCTTAAGTTACTCTACAGGGACTGTGGGGGGTGTGGCCCCAGGTACGGTGTGGGGAGGGGAGGGCAGGGGCTCACCAATGGCGCAGGTGCGCTTGCGCGTGTGCTGCTGCAGGAGTTTCACAATGTGAGCCTTCTGGGTGGGTGAGCAGCGGCAGCACACCACAGCCGGGCACTGGCAGGCCAGCTCCACAAGTTCATGCTCATAGTACCGCAGGCACACCTGGAACACAGATCCGGTCACTGACCCCGCTATGGCGGCCAATCCAAGCATGCAGGGTCTCCCCCACTTCCCGGTGGGTGAGGAGCCACAGGCACTGCACAGAACTTCTTTAGGCTCTACCTGCTCACAAACACATCCACCAGGCTACAACGGGACTACTTAACAAGTCACAGAGATGCGCAAAAGCAGCCTGAGGTACATATCTGACTCAGAAAGCCTTTAGTCCACTAGCGGGAAAAGCAGACACACTCTGGGCCAGAGATACGGACAGGTGGGCAGACAGATGGCCATGTGCTGGGCTAGGGACCAGCCTCACCTCCAGGGAGTCCCCAGATATGACCAGCGCACAGTCATGCTTCCTTCGAAAGGCATTCAGCTCCAAATGGGCCTCTCCTCGACTGGCTACCTGCAGAAAGGGGAGAGGGCACCCCAAGTATAGTTGTTGAAACCAGAGGCACCAACAAGTGCTTATTTACGAGCCACACTGACATCGTTAGACACATGATCTAGAACCCAAAGTGCCTCCCACATGGAGTCCTATAAAGAACAGCTCTTTCAAACCTCTCCTGCAGTGCTGGGAACACACACCTCCTTATCTAACACTGATTATTTTCCGACACATGGAAAAGTGCAGAAAAAACATTGTAGTTACAATAAAACACAGCGGACAGAAGAAGCTGGCTTGTCCAGAAATGGGTAACAGGCACTTAGGAGCTAACGACTGCCTTGCCTTCTGTCACGACAGTCCCACAGGATGCCACGGTAACCACTGATTAAGTCTGTGGTACGTCCATACAATGATACTCCAGTACAGCAACAGAGGAGCCCAGGGAGCCGAGCTCCACACAGGTGACCCAAGGTCAAGGTCTGATTGAAAGACGCCTCTTTTCCTAATACGCCACTGGTGCAAATGCTTTCCTAAAGTCACTTGTCTGTGTCACAGCTTTCAACTTATTCTATTAGTTCACGCCAACAAATACATGAAAGATGAAATGATTTAAAAGATTAAAATCAAGTCATAATGTTGAAATGTCATTAATTTTAGAAGGAAAACATTTCAGAAACCAACACACTGGTTTTTGATATTCTTTCTGTGGAGATTTTATGGGGCATAAAAGAAATGATATATTACAGGACTGAAATAAATTAAAAGTTTCATGCAGTACAAATTAATCTCAGACTCATCTTTAAATAGGTAGGTTTTATTGTGGAAATTTTAATTTGTGGTGCTATAACACAGAAAAGTCAACAAAAATTGATCTGACGTTTTACCAGAATCATTAATAATTTAATTGCAAATAGTCGACTGCAGGGCCTAATTTGCGATTCTGATGTTTTGAAATAAACTACATTTACATGTAAATGATATTCAAATAACTATTTCTGTAGGTACAAGCGCTGCATTTAAAACAGATGCAGACACACAGTGTCTGTTCACCCACCATCAATCAAGACCCAAGAAACTTTTATTTTTTGTTTGAATTAAATTAAAAATAACTAATATATACAGTAAACACATAAATTTAGCTCATCTCTATTAACTTTCTTTGAGCTAATTAAGGAAGAGCATTTGCTCGGGGAAGGGGGCAGATTAGACACATCCCAACTCTGTAGTAGCGTTTGTCCCACAAAGGCAGCTCTGCACCACGTGTGACACGTGTAACCAAGGAAGATGTAATTTGTATCAATATACACCTCCACAGATGAACAGCATGTCTAACTTAAAGCAGATATTTAGTTGTATAAATAATTCTAATAGAACAACAGAAAAGTACTTGTAAACTTGGAACTTGTTTCTATCAAAAAGCAGCTTTTGATCACAGTTAATGTACTAATATAAATCTATCTTAATGTTTTTATAAATTGAGTAAGAAAATTGCAGTATTTCTCTTTTAAAACTGATATTCAATAAATAATAAGTAACGGCATGTACATTCCCACAGAATCAACAGGTTTTAATTGTGAGATACAACATTTAAAATTCAAAGTGATTTCGACACAGACTTACAGGTCTGAAGACGTGAATGTCTTGCGCTCTCGACACCAAGTGTGAGCTCTTGGCGATGCACGTGGCTGTCTCGAGTTTATCGCCTGTTAGCATCCATATCTAGGAAACAGTTTACCCTGGTGAACTTCATCATTACACTTCGTCTCTTTAAAGTGTCTCTCGTTGCAGGATATTTGCACCCCATGTTCACAGCATCACTATTCACAATATCTGAATGTGGAGGCAACCCAAGTGTCCCTTGAGGATGAATGGGTGAGCAAGGTGTGGCACATCCACAAGGCGACATGGATGAACCCCGAGGATGCTGTGCTGAGTGAAATGAGCCAGCCACAAAGAGCAAATGCTGTCTGATTCCACTGGTATGCGGTCCCTGGAGTGGTCAGATTTGTAGGGACAGGAAGTAGATAGTGGGTGCCAGGGGCGGGGGGCAGGGGATGGGAGCTGGGTTTTGAGGAGAGAGTGTCAGATTCACAAGATGAAGTTCTGGAGTGCTGTGGTGGCTGCACAACAATGTGAATGCACTTAGTGCCAGTGAGCTGTGCACCTAACAATGGGAAAAACTTCACATTTTCCACAACAACAAGTCTTTTTGACTTGCTTCACTAAAACAATTGGCAGCAAAGTGATTTTAGGCTCAGAGCTGAGATCTGGAGGCACACGAATGAAAGGGTTTAGAAATCATATGGCTGAGGCTGATGAGGACACAGTACATGTCAAAAGGCAGCATTCACACAACCTCACATGCCACACAAACAGGCCTGGGGCACCACACGGTCATTGGCCATGAACTAGGAGGATCCTGAAGACCCTGTTCCAGCTGGCTGGTATACAGCTGGAAAATGAGGTTCGAAATGGGCAAATAGGTGCAATTAAGCTGAAAGTTCTAGCAAATAAAACATGTTAGCCCGGCTGGTGTGGCTCAGTGGGTGAGTGCCAACCTAAGAACCTGGTCAGGGAACATACCCAGGTTGCGGGCTCGATTCCCCAGTGTGAGGTGTGCAAGAGGCAGCTTATCAGTGATTCTCTCTCATCATTGATGTTTCTATCTCCCTCTCCCTCTCCCTTCCTCTCTGAAATCAATAAAAATGTATTTTAAAAAACACATGTTAAATCATACTACTTTTACTTTAAATCCCACACACATGCACATATTATGTATATAAATATCCCTAGAGTAAAAAGAGAGAAAACCAGGACATTAAATGTATTACCAAGTAGTCTCTCTATACATTTTATCACAGCAAAAACTTCCAGTGACCTCTCATCATCTGGACTGTTCAGGTGTCTCATGCGTCACATGTAAACATGCATTTTTGGAAGCAGGACACAGAAAAGTCATATGTGCTCTGGATTCTTTGGGTGCCACGCATTTTGGCTCTTCTCAGTGTCTGAGGATTTGTGCTTTTTATCTCACGTTTGTGTTCACTTTACTGAGCCTGGGCCCGAGACCCTGACACGCTGTGACGACTAAGTTGGGAATCACAGAGGACAAGAGAGGCCACGCCAAGGCCCACGAGCAGCTTGGGCGAGCTGACTGGCTGGAGCAGCACCTTGGGTTTCAAGGGACAGCTGAAATCAGGTCCCCACATCTGTGAGGGGGTTTCCTTCAATCGGAAATGTAAGAAAAAAGAGAACCCCAGAAAGTCTTATTGAGTTTAGTGAGGAGTTGATATAAGTACCTAGATCTTTACATGGAGCACTGATAATCTAGCATGGACAGATAAGGAACAGAAAAACAAGCAGGGCATCTACTTGTCATAATCACATCTCTTGCCCCAACAGTCAGATCCAGATCATTTGCACGTCTGAGTCTGAGTGGCTCTCGTGACTGAACTCCCTCCTGACCCGCTGGGGCGTCGGTCCCCGTGCAGGGCTCACTGACACTGCTCTCTGCACACCACCGACCTGCTCCATGCGCCAAGTCCAACAGGAGTTGGTGCACTGCTGCCTCCGACCCCTCCACTGTCTCCCCGTCCAGCTACCCAACAGCCTCTCTTCTAAAAGCAGCCGGGCTCCTTTCTTTCACATAGTGGAGGCCCCACCCCGAGGCGCCCACCATTCTGTAACTGAGCCTCTGCCTCATGGGGAGCGCAAGGTGAGAAAGCACCTTCCTGGAAACTAAGCCTCACCCCAGGAGGAGCTAATGTCGTGTGTGCGCAGAGAGGGCACATCGGCCAGGAAGAGAAGGCAGCACAGGGGTCACGCAGTCGCAGGGAAACTGCGCTCTGCTCCAGGTGCCGTACCTTGATTCCCGCGTTGCGCAGCATCTCCAGGGTAGGCCGCACGTCTGCCTGCAGCCGGTCCTCCACCCCCGTCAGGCACAGCAGCTGCATCTCCCGCTCCAGGCTCTCCACCACCGCAGCCACCTTCAGCGCCCGGTCATGCACACTCAGCTTCGCCTGCATATAGCGGCTCTGAGGACAGAGATGGGCTGTGCTATTTATATTTATTATCATTTAGGACTTGCTGAATACATGGAAACTTGCAACACAAAAGAAATCCTCACTTCTCACTCCCAGCGGACTGCAGAAGAGGGTGGGGCCATGACAGGGTGGGGGACTAAGTCCTGATGCTCCCAGCTATGGCCACACGACCTCACAATGTCCCACGAGCAATATGAACTCATTTTCACAGTAGCACCAGAGCCCACAAGGGATGGGATGTCCGTGAGGGTGGAGAGAGACCATCTGCTCACCTCAAAGTCCTGGTACTGCTCCTCTGTGAGCGCCCTCTTCGCGACCACGAGGGTGCGCAGACCTTCGCGGGCCATGTTTCCACACTGGAAAGGAAGAGGCAGGCTACTGTGCTGTCACCACCCACTCCGCATTTTTATCTCTGGCTCCTAGTTACTGTGTCCAGTGGCAGCAGGGCTGGAGCTGGAGCGGCAGGCTCAGACAGTTCCAGTCTACATCCTTGCCAGACAGGTGGGTACAGTACTTAACAGCTGTGTCCTCAGGGACTGCTGCCATGCCGTCCCCCACCCCATGATGGCCCTGCTCTTCCTGACCTCTGAGAACAAGCAGTGCACGCACACAGTGGGGCTGGTGTCACAGTGCAGCTCCCGGATGACAAGCATATTCTTTCCCACCTCAAACCAGACTTGTCAGAAACGGCACCACAAACCCTGAAACCATACTGCTCTCCGTGCTGGCCCCCGCTGCATGGGTAACATAGGGAGATCAATGCTTGAGGCCAGGGGAGGAGGGGAGGCCTGGAAATAGGAAGACCCTACGGGACAGTGTGGTGAGAAGTAAGAAGTACTGCAGAGTAATGTGTTTTTATGAAAAATAAAGTTTAAGCCACGATGTGATGAACACTAAGCTATTCCATTCTAAACAACCTATTTGAAGCTCACCTGTCAAGACACCAAGAGTAATAGCCCAGGCTTATCCAGGCCACTCGGCTCCTGGACCACCTGCTACGGGCTGCCTAAGGCCCTTCCCCTCTGCAATGACTGCCTTTCAACTTTCAGTCTTTGACAATATTTTGAAAGCTCCAAACTCCAGCTGTTCAGCCTGTTTTGGGCACTTGTGGTTTACAGAGATCATGGTGATCGCTCCTGGGTCTGCTGGTGCCCCCACTGTGGTGGACTTTTGGGCAAGGGGCTGGCAAAGGCAGTATCAGGAGCAGGGTCTTTTCAAAACACTCTGAGCAAATACCAGGGGACAGGACTCTAGTCACAGCTAAAGAACAACTAATCAAAAGTGTCTCAGTGTACATAAACAACGTAAAGCTGACAATGTGATGATGTTTAAGCAAATACATCGCCAACAAATGAACCAGCTATTTTTTTAATGAAAGAAAGTCAAACACTAGTGATGGGTATGCACTGTTAGAACTGATACTGTTAGCATCTGTTCAGCATGAAGGGGAGAGGAAGGTGTCCTCTTTGCAGCTCCCACAGGGAGGCTGGCTCTGCATCCCAGCCACCGAGGGGACTGTGATTTTGACTGTCTGACCTTCTGTGCATCGAAATTAGAGACATGAGTGGAAATTCCACATCGCCCAGGGACAAGCACGCAGCCTTGCTGATAAACCATGCAGACATGACTTCCCAAGCTCGCTCGCCCTGCCAGCCTTGTGCAGAGGCCCTGTCATTGCCTACTGTCCCTTCAGGGCAAAGCTAATGTTTCTAGATAACGTCACCTCTCTCTATAGGAGGTTCATCTCCAGCAAAGCTCATTTACTACATCTGATGCTAAAATCTGTAGGCATATACAAAACCTGAGCCATTCGGGTTTGCTGAAGCTCCTTGTCAGTTCACTGGGTAGACTAGTCTGATGCTCACAATCACACACACAGCTGCAGACATGACAGGAAGAGCTGATGGAAGGTCCCGGCTGGGGACAGGGACCCCAGGGGATGGCAGTATGCTCTTCACTGTGCCCTCATACTCCCCTGTTCCCCAACTCTAACTCCTGTTCACCCCTAACATCAGGTCTGGGGGTGAACGGCAAGCCTGCCTTCGAGGGAAGGCGGCCACTGTTAGCTGCTACATCCAGGACCTGGTTCAGGAGTTTATGCAGACTCACGCCGTAGGGTTGATAAAATCGGCTCCTTCTGTCACATGACGAGTGAAAAGTATTGGTAGTTTTTTTGTTTTGTTGTTTTTTAATATTTGCAGAACACAAGTTTATAGTCAAGAATCCAACCTGGAGGCTTGTCTGAGACAGAGGAGCCCAACTAGCCCACAGGGACTCAGGCTCCTAGAGCCTGCTGGTCTCCCCCATGAAAGGCCTTCAGACTACGGCAGCATCACTACCAAGACATGGGCAGAGGTCAAAGATTCAACTAAGGGAAGAACTGCAATGTTGAGGAAATAAATGTACAAAGGATTGTTAATAAAGTTATCTTTGTGAAAGACAATCTGACATTATGTGTCTGGTGCAAGACATTTATTGATTTGACCTCATAAAGCTAAATAAATTAAACAAGTATTTTATAATTAATTGCACATCATTATGACCAAAAGTAATTTTTATGGCATTTTACTAGGTCTTCAGGGAGTTTAATTTATTCATGTTCCTGATTAAATCCCAGTGCCCGAGGAGCTATTGATTCATATTGCCAATACCTCTGTGGAGGGTGTGGCCCTCACTGACAGACTGTCTCCTGTCCACGGTGGGGAGATATTAGCACAACAGCAATGTGCACATGCTAAAAGGCTGGTGTTTGTAACTGCAGGGCTTTAGTTTCACTTTCAAATTCAGCTTCTTATTAATACATAAGTGTAAACAACAAATACTATAACCTCATGAGGCTAAAAATAAGCCATATTTCTTTAGGGAGAATTTGATGCAGTAGAGCATTGGTTATGTTTGTATCTTACTTTCTATTTTTAAAGTGAATCCTATGTACAAATTAGAACTAGACTTAAATTCTAATTAAATCTCCTTGCAAATAATTTAGGTTAAAAAATGAGTATATTAAATTGGCTATGTGTATATAGTTATTTCAGAATTTTCTGCTTTTTCACTAATCCAAACAAAATACTCTTCACAGGACCTACAGAAGGTATGTGTGTATGACATACCTTCACGCAAAACCCAGCACAGAAGTTGTGCACAAAGAGAGGAAGCTGCTCATCACTAAACAACCTTGTGGAACTGAGCTGGTGTCACCTGAGGTAATCCAGTGGGAAACATTATCCTGCAAAATATTGTGTTGGGTTTGAAACCTGGCGTCTCAATTTATTCCCAGATGCCAGGTCTACCAGCTGGGACAGGACACTGGTTTTCTGTCTGCTCGCTTATCTGTGAACATGTTCCCATGAGAGAGCGCCAGTTACCTCCTCCTCCAGCCAGTCGTTATACTGGACGATGGTGGACATGACAGCATCAGCACCTTTCATGTAGAAGGTGATTTCTGCCGTGGACTCATCCTGCAAGAAAGGAAAATAAACAGGTATGTTCAGACCAATGCTGCTCCTCAAATGACAGCAGCTCTAACAGGCTCAGAGCAGTGTCTCCATGCAGATGCCCGGTGCTGCACTGCTCGAACCTCTTTCTACACAGGCTACATGCCCCAATGCTCGGGCACCAAGATCGAGAACACAGCTGCAGATCTCGAGTCACTGTGCGGTGCTCAGAATAAAATTAGTTATTGGACATATGCCTTGGACTGCAAGGTAAATATGAATTCTCTCAACTTTTCATGGTTTGATTGAATGAATAAGCTTCCTTGTATAGCCAATTTCCAATATATAGTTTTGGCATTTGTTAAAAATTTAATGGGGGTGTTTTGCAGCAACTTTATGGTTATAAATCATTCTTAAAGTCTTCGGCATGCTCCTGCTGTTGAAAACAAAACAGAACGAGGAAATGACCTTTCACTAGCTCTGCCTCAGTTGTCTCAGGAGAGCTATCTGAAGTCCCCCCCTTCGCAGTGTCAATTATTGTGGGGCGAGCACGCCTACCCTGACGATGATGCCCATGCGCTTGCCCTCCGACGTGAAGGGGAACATCTGCAGGACGCAGTAGGTCAGGATCTGGCCGCCGGGCGTCCTCAACTGCATGGATGTGAGGTCTCTGTTGACCAGGGTGAGGCCAACGCTCTCCGTCCACTGCACCAGAGCCACCTGGGGGAGACCAGTGACAGGTGAGGCTACTGGCTTCCTGGGAAGGGAAGCAAGAGGCTGGCGGTCAGAAAGCTTGGCCTTACACAGCTCACTGTGCTGAGAACTTGTGTATCTTTGTGGCTGTGTCAGTGTTCATTTTTAATAACATCTCCTCAGGCCAACAATAGCAGGATGACAGAGCCCTTGGTCTTGCTTTCTGAAACAGAGGCCACAGCTGAGTGTGCTCTGGTTTACTAGCTGCCCAGAGGCAGTGTTTAGTGGGCACACATGGTGGGCTGGAGGGCTCAGTGGTAGGCAGGCACTCACTATTGGCTTTCCAAACTTCTTTCTGATTCCAGGAGCCTATGAGACAGAGAACCATTCAACTCTCTGTTTATCTGACCTTTTCCTAAAATAAGAGGTAATTCTAGCTGGCATAGCTCAGTGGTTGAACGTCAACCTATGAACCAAGAGGTCGTGGTTTGATTCCCAGTCAGGGCACATGCCTGAGTTTCGGGCTCAATTCCCAGTTTGGGCCGTGCAGGAGACAGCCAATCAAGGATTCTCTCTCATCATTGATGTTTCTGTCTCTCTCTCTCCCTTCCTCTCTGGAATCAATAAAAATATATTTTTAAAAAAAGGCATAAGGGAGTAGACACTCAAACAACCTTCTCACCCGGTTCCTCACCTGAACCCCAGAAACAGAAGAAACTGAGGTGCCATTTCCCACTGCCCAGGAGGACACACAGCAGGTCCCGTCCTAGGTGCACAGAGTGAAGTCGCTTCCCAGCACAGGCGATGCCTTAGAGCCATGGTTGGCAAACTGCGGCTCGCGAGCCACATGCGGCTCTTTGGCCCCTTGAGTGTGGCTCTTCCTAAGCCTTAGGAGCCATGTCTCCAGCAGAGAGAAGGATGGGGAGGCCCTTCCACTAGTCTGTCCTCCACCACGGCCTTCCCCTCCCTGCGAATCCCTTCTCTGTCCCACCACCTGTCGCTGCTTCCTGTGCAGTGTGCCCATTTCTCCTCAGCCCCAATTTATCCTTTAAAAATACATTTCATTTTAATGAATAAAAGCATAGTTGGCTGACATAAATCTAGGACAGCAAAACGTTACACATTAGATTGCCAGCTAATGAGCCTTGACTGTATCGGATTGTGATTATTTGCCCTGAGCAGCACTCTCACTTCAGTCTTGCTGTCCTGCCGATGGCGGAGGCAGCATCCACCGTCACCCTGTGCTGCAGAGAGGGCATCTTTGTAGACTCGGGGCCGGGGGGTCCAGTCTCTGAGCACAGCCCAGAGGTCAGCGCTGGGAGAGTTACGTTGTCGGGAAAGGTTCTGACCTGGAGCCTTTCCTGCTATTTGCCTTGACCATCTCTGTCTGTGGTGGTATGAAGATAAGAGTTGTTCTTGTTCTAGCTGGTTCAGCTCAGTGGAGAGAGTGGAAGGGAGGGGGAGAGACAGAGAGAGAAACATAGATGTGAGACATCAATTGGTTGCCTCCCATACAAGCGCTAACCAGGGCCATCGGATTGAGCCTGCTGCCAAGGTACAAGGTACGTGCCCTTGACCAGAATCGAACCCAGGAACCTTCAGTCCGCAGGCCAATGCTTTATCCACTGAGCCAAACTGGCTATGGCTCTTCTAATGTTTTTACGTGGATGCCAAGTTTGCATATTTCATTGCTTCTTCCTGATGCATACAATCTCTGGCTTATCTTTCAAGGCACTCCCTAATACGTCAGCTGCTGAGATGGAGTTTCTGTCTCCTGTCACCGCTGTGCTGCTGGCAGAGTCAGGGAGGTGGTGCCTGAGCTAGAGCTGTTCAGTGACTGTTTTCATCTTGGCTTCTCCTGACCATGGCTTCTCTAAGGTCATCCTTTTCTATATTGGGTCAGACTGCATACTCTGTGTGGTGGCTTATAACAGGAGCGGGCTTTGGCTTAGAATTTATCTCAGGAGCAGTTAATATTCTGCTGCTTTTTGAATTTCCCAACTGTGCGGCCCTCATGGTCAGGAGGTAGGGACAGAGGGGGATGTGTGTCTTTTCCTGTTCCCTTTGGATGCTGTCAGTGATGGCATGGGCCTCCCAAGAATGTGCCCTCCTTCCATCATCGAGTCCTAGAGAGTTGGGGAGATTTCCCCAGTGCTTAGGTCTGGGTTCTGTTTAAGAGAGTTTCCAATGCTGTTGCTTGATTTTCTCTCTCCAGGAATTTTTGTCAGTATTTGAATGAAACATGCAGAGAGTGGTTTATCCAATACTTGTGTGCTGCCATGTTCATGTGGAAGGTTCTGCTTGACATTATAATAGGACATAATCCTGAGATATTTTTCTCTGAAATGTAAAGGTAACTTAGAGCATAAAGGTTTAATCTATTTGAAATGACTGTTTCACAAGAGCTTTTGGAAATATCTAATGATGTGATTATTGACAATAATATAAAGGTAAAAATAATTAAAATGTGATGTAAAAATATATGTAAGTGGGAGCCTGAGCTAAGTCTCATCCATAGGCACTGAGTAACACACTCAGGAAGTTTATTTACACATTTATGTGTCTTCATTCTTAGTAACCAGTATGGAAGGTAGTTCCAAGAGTTGTGAAATGAGAGGAAACAGAACATGGGGTGGGAGCTACAATTTCATATTAAAAAGTTTCTGTGCTGTCATTCTTTTATTGTGTGTGTGTTTATTTTTTAAAATAAATCTTTATTGTTGAAACTATTACATATGTCCCCTTTCCCCCCACATTGCCCTCTCCCCCCAAGCCTTCACCACCCACTGTCTGTGTCCTTGGGTTATGCATATACACATATGAGTTCATTGGTTGATCTCCCCCCGCCCCCCCCCCTCCCCCCCGCCGTCTCTCTGAGGTTTGACAGTCTGTTCAATGTTTCTATGACTCTGGGTCTATTTTTGTTCATCAGTTTATGTTGGTCATTATATTCTACATATGAGTGAGATCAGGTGATACTTATCTTTCTCTGACTGGCTTATTTTGCTTAGTATAATGCTCCCTAGGTCTATCCATGCTGTTGTAAATGGTAAGAGTTGTTTCTTTTTTACAGCTGCATAGTATTCCATTGCGTAGATGTACCACAGGTTTTTAATCCACTCATCTGCTGATGGGCACTTAGGCTGTTTACAAATCTTAGCTATTGTAAATTGTGCTGCTATGAACACAGGGGTGCATATGTTCTTTCTAATTGGTGTTTCTAGTTTCTTGGGATATATTCCTAGAAGTGGGATCACTGGATCAAATAGCAGTTCCATTTTTAATTTTTTGAGGAAACTCCAAACTGTTTTCCACAGAGGCTGCACCAGTCTGCATTCCCACCAGCAGTTCATGAGAGTTCCCTTTTCTCCACATCCTCGCCAACACTTGTCATTTGTTGATTTGTTGATGATAGCCATTCTTACAGGTGTGAGGTGGTACCTCATTGTTGTTTTGATTTGCATCTCTCGGATGATCAGTGACATTGAGTACTATTTCATGCCTTTTGGCCTTCTGTGTGTCCACTTTGGAGAAGTGTCTATTGAGGTCCTTTGCCCATTTTTTTTTTTAAAATATATTTTATTGATTTTTTTACAGATCGGAAGGGAGAGAGATAGAGAGTTAGAAACATCGATGAGAGAGAAACATCGATCAGCTGCCTCCTGCACATCTCCCACTGGGGATATGCCCGCAACCAAGGTACATGCCCTTGACCGGAATCTATTTCATGCCTTTTGGCCTTCTGTGTGTCCACTTTGGAGAAGTGTCTATTGATGTCCTTTGCCCATTTTTTAATTGGGTTGTTTATCTTCCTTTTGGTAGGTTGTATGAGTTGTGCTGTCATTCTTTAACAGCCTGGGAGAATGTCCTTTATCATCTTGGCAATTACACAGGCATAGCTGCCAGCAATCCTCCAGGGTAGTTTTTACCACACACTTATCAATCATAATCTGTGCTAGTACCATCATTGTTATAATAACAGAATTATGAACATAAACTGCAATCTGATTGCTTGGAAAGACTGCCAATCAATACTCATGGCTGGCCAAGGAGTCGGCATTCTCTTCTGCTCCTGAGGGTCACAGGAGGGCTGACGTCACTGACAAGGACCTGCTCCCCACAGACATGCTGACACAAGTGCACAATCAGTCCTCTGCTTCGACAGGCACTGCAATAACATGGATTAAACTGAAGCACGACGCATATGTTAGAGCTTACTTCGCTCAATTCAAAAGCAATGCTGTTAATGACATAACGTTCTTGTGTTTTTAGGTTTGTCCTAAATTTTAGCTGATTCTTCACTAACCACCCAGTAAAGATTTATCTACCCCTGAAATGATATCTGAATGTAGAAACTATCTGTGATAAAGGGTGTAGCCCCGGGGGAAGTGTGTTACTACCAAATAGCAGGTGTACAGGGTCCGCAGCCACAAGAAACACGCCCAATCACCTTTCTGGGCCAAAAGAGGGTAGATGTTGTCAAGGTTTGTGTCATGCTGTCCCTGATCACCTGAGCTGGCGCCCATCTGCCTGCTGGCCATGTCCACTTAGGCCTGTTCCTGACACTAGCTAAGTGTCACCATTCAGCACCTAGCAGATACAACCCTGAAGAGGGTTGGCTTTAACTCTGTTCAGGAATTCCCAGGGAACTTTTCATGTCTGCTAAGCTGGAGTTTGCTATGCGGAAGCTGTGGACACAAAGTGACAGGCAAGGAACTTCCTCTTCCCAGAGAAAATGAACTATTGATCACTCACCATAAGAAACAACAACCAGGTGTAAGCAGGCTCCACACTGGGACCTGACAGAACACCCCACCACTTGCCATATCTGAAAGTATCACTAAAAATACCAGGACAACACACACTTCATTACTACACATACTTCATGACTATGCCTCATAGAACCTTAATGATTTACGATGAATGCGCCCAGAGCTCCATTATTAGCCCTTTGCACTCCGCTGTCCCCTCTCAGGGGACATCGGAATTCTAGCATATCACTCGGATGTCCCCTCTCAGGGGACATTGCAGTTTATTAGTGATTACGGGGAATTGAGTTATTTCAACGCAACTTTTTGAGACATGCATGTTTCCCTGAAGTTTTATCTTGAAATGGCACAAGAAATTAAATCAAAATATCGTAAAATTACTAAGATATATACAAGAAATGTCAGCGGGTTTTGTGTCGGATTAAACAATAAACTACATATTCCCGATGTGGGACAAAGAAAACGGGACTGCATTGTGTGTTCTAACAGGAAAACACCTGGTGGCAGGCGTCAAACCACTTATTACTGTCAAACATGCACTAATCAGCCTGCAATGCATATTGGGGAGTGTTACAAAACTAATCATACTGTACAAAATTATAAACAATAAAATATTGTTTTTTTTTGCAAATATACATTCCTCGATGTCACCCAATTCATATAAGTCCAATATCATTATAATACGTTACTTGGTTCCAAAATTATACTAAATAATACGAGGGTCTGTAAATGCACGTTTCCGCCGCAAAGTAGCGTCGAGTAGCTGGTAGCCAATGTCCAGAATGGTTCGGAGTGCAAAGGGTTAGTATTGCGAAGACTTATTTATGCACATGCGTGAGGGAAAGATCCTTTCCGTTTTGGGAAAATGAAAATGAGACTCTTCTATTGGGTAGAATCAACACTGAGGTCATTCTACTTAATGAGCTGCGTTCTCTCTAAAGGCCGAAATGACACAGAGCCATAAATGCATGGGGATTGTGAGGTACAGCGCTAACAGCAACATAAAGCCTTGTCTTCTGACGACAATGCTGCTTGTTAAGCAGGTACACTGTGACAGGTCCCAGCTGAGGTTGGACAGAAAACATGAATGGGGCCCTGTCCCTGAGTTGAGCTCTGGGGTGCACGATCCTCAGCACTTGATCCAATAAAAATGTTTCTGAAGCAGCACCAGTGACTGGACCCAGTGCCATCCTCCGTCAGCCTGGTGCAGCCAAGTTTACTCAGCTCAGTATTGAGACCTTAGACAACTGTCCTCAGGCTTCAGGGACCCACAAACACTGCATCCATACAGCCTCTTAAAATTATGATATCTAACCTTTTCATTTTCAGACTAAAATTCGTGTTAAGGATTTCCTAATGGTTATATAATATTCTGCTACTTTTTAATCATTGTCCAATTCCCAAAGTAGGAAGAAATTTTAAACAAGTACACATTTAAATATAAGATTAGCAGTTCTACTTAGTTCTAGTAATCTTTGAATCAAGGAAATCCCTCTCTATTGTGAATTCCTAATTTAAGATTCAAAGTGTTACAGAAACCTAAAGATGAAAAATCCTATGTATTTTCAACAAAATTTGTGCTTATTTTTGGCAGGTAATAAGGTAGATGTGTAATAAAATGTTTTTCGGTATTTTCCATGGCTGGCTTGATTACAGAGTTCTGAAGAACCTGGAGTGGAAAGAGTATATAAGAAAACTATATATAAAATATACTAAGACTGTATGGGAACTGGGCAAATTAGTTTAATAATAGATTTTGTTGTTGTTGTTAATCCTCATCTGAGGATAGTTTTCCATTGATTTTTAGGGAGAGTGGAAGAGAGAGGGAAAGACAGAGAGAAACATTGATGTGAGAGAAACACATTGATTGATTGCTTCCGGCACGAGTCCTGACCAGGGCCCGGGCAGGTGGGGAGCCTGCAACCGAGGTACATGCCCTTGACTGGAATTGAACCTGAGACCCTTTGGTCTGCAGGCTGACGTGGGACATAAAACACTGTTGTCTCCTGAATCCACTGAGCCAAACCGGCTAGGGCAGTGGTGGGCAAACTGCGGCTCGCGAGCCACATGCGGCTCTTTGGCCCCTTGAGTGTGGCTCTTCCATAAAATACCTACTTCTGCGCATGGGCCACGAAGTTTCAATCGCACTGTACATGCGCGCCTGCATGTGGTATTTTGTGTAAGAGCCACACTCAAGGGGCCAAAGAGCCACATGTGGCTTGTGAGCCGCAGTTTGCCGATCACTGGGCTAGGGCAATAATAGATTTTTATCAAACTAAAAATCAAAGAACAATATAAAGTTAGAAGTTACTAATTACCATATTTAATGTTTTATCATTTCTGTTTTGTGTAGACTTAAAAAATTTTAAAATTCTGGCAAACATAACCGGAAATTTAATATGCGAACTGATGATGCATTTGGAGATGAGAAGAAACCTAGTAACGCAGCCTGTCAAGACTCCAGTCAGTTCATCCACTCAGACAACTGACTTCCCTCCTGCTGCCCTGTGACTAGCTCTTAGTACTCTGAGGTGTGTGGACACAGTAGGATCAAGTGCACACGCAGAAAGTCCTCATTCACCCAGGTTTCCCAGCCTGTCGCATTAACACTATCCTAAAGCTCCCCTGTTCACTCCTAAAAGAACTCATGCTCATGTCTTTGAGTCCCAATGAAACACACCGACCAACATTGCTTTGTACTCTGAGGAATAACACGGTGAAACGAGATTCTGTAAAAGCCCAACTGACCTCATCGGGGCTGGAGGCCTGATAGGTGCGGTTCTCATCGCTGAAGTCTTGGTCCACCTCTGCGTACTCAGTCTCCCCGGTCACGCCAGCTCGAGACTCGTATACCGGTGTCACGTTGTGGCACAGCGCAATGGCCGTCACTGCTTCGTGAACTCGGCTGCTCACACTCTTTCTAACTTTGGGACCTGAAGACTGGGCTTTTCTTGGTGGAGTTGAACTGGTATTGTTTCCACTAGCTTGAGAGTGCAGCTGTGAATATGGAAGTCACAAAGTTGAAGACAAAGCATAGCTGACATTGGGACTATGATCATGTATTATCTTGTAAACTAATTAGGGTAAGAAAAAGAGCTTGATTTGATTTACTGCTGATGATCTCCTACATCATATGTACTGGTAGGATAAGGTTTTTATCTGACTGCGGCAAGTGCTGTAGTATTTCCCAGTTGTCAAGTAGCCCCAAATATTTGCTATAATGCTTACCATCTGACAGTTTCCTTTTACTAGATTCAATCTAACTGTGGCATTAACTTGCTGAGTCCTTCATAATCCCTGCTTATTTACTATTTCTAAAAGCAGAGTAAGTTTGAGAGCAAAATAGAATGGTATATAATACATCCTCTTTCATTTTTGTTTACAAATGTTCTACTTAAAATGGTATAAACCTTTGCTGAATACCATAAATCAATCCAGCTTGCAACAGTTTCTAAAGTTAGTGTCCAGTTTTGGAGTTCATAATAACCGATAATGGCTGCATTCTGAGGAAGAGTGACCCCCATGTCATATCTCAAAACCCTGTTCTCCTGAAGCAACGACCCAGTTAGCACTGACGTTTGCTTGGCTCTCATCACATTCAGCTGCATTCAAGGGTCTCAGTTCATCAGCCAAGCGGATGACTTTTATTATTCACCTCCTACTCGGGGGAGGGACACGCCCCCTGACCCCACAGGACTGTCAAACATTTCTTCAGCAACTTCAGAGTCACTTGTGACGATCCTCCTTAGCACCAAGCCTGCCGCTTTTGGACGGGGTGTGCAGAGCCACTGAACCGTGACTACTCTGCCCATCAAATTACAGTGCTGTCTAATGAAGGGTTTAACTTCTCTGCTCAGCTGGCACCCCTGTCAGCGAGCTTCAGACCCCACATCTGCGTTCTGCTCACATGCTGCCGTTACAGCAGAAACTCGCTGACGCCCACCTTCTGCATTAGGCTATGCTCACTGATGGCTGTATAATTTAATTTCGCACAAATCCCATGAAAGATATGCCCTCTATCACCAGTGCTTCCAGTGGGGAAATATAACCAGGTTATAAAAGATTTGTGTACATTACAGTGGACCTAGTAGGCTACTGTCATCTTAATAATAAAGAACATAAGGAGTAAAGTCAATTTCACATAAAAAGGACTGTCTAACCAGGTCATCAACAGATAGCTTTTAGTAAAAAAAAAAAAAAAAAAAATTTAAAGTCCTCTTAAATGGGAAAATATTAAATAAATATTTGCTATTTTTATAGACCCATCTTTCCTTCTTTTATTTTTATCTAGTAAAATCACTTATTTGGAGCTATTATAATCATATCTATAATAATAAAAGTGTCATATGCTAATTAGACCGGACAGCCAAACGACCTTCCAGATGACCTTAAGGACGAAGCAGCAGCTGCGAGGGCCGAGCCCTTGCACGAATTTCGTGCATCGGGCCTCTAGTTCATGGATAATATAAATTAATTTTGAAAAGAACAGATGTCACCTGGTACCATTTCAATCCCAACACAGGTTACTAGGAGAGGAGAAAAGACTTCTATTAATAAATACAGGGTGTCCCCAAAACATGTATACACACTTTAACAGCTGATAGTTCAATTGATGTTACTTTCTCTTCAGCCAGACTAAGCTTTGAAAGGAAATTCATCCTAAAATGCTACTGCAAGTTTGAAACACAGTTGAAATATAAACATTACCTTTATAATTATTCCAAGTGTATATACATTTTTATACACTTTAACAGCTAATATAATTCAATCTTCACTCCTTTTCAGGTTTAACTAATTTGAAATAATGAGTGAAGTCAGACTAAGCTTTGAACAAAGAAAATTTATCCCACTAGACTTTATAATGGGGACACATAAAAGATAAAGTTTACAGTACAAAACTGGCAACAGTTGATGAATTGAGGGTATACAAATACCGAACAAAATGATTCTTGATGTTTGTGATTCCATTGCTTTGTGTTACCAGCAGTGTCTGGAACAGAATGGTCATCAGTTTGAAAACAGGCACTGACAAAAAAATTTACTCCTTTCTGTAGATTATTTTAAATTTTGAAAATTATCTGTATGTTAATAAAAACTGACTTTATAATCATTCAAAGTGTGTATACATTTTTGGGGGACACCTATATTCTGGATTACAAAGTACTCCTACTGAAATGAGTGATATCTGAATTAATAAAGTGCTTTGCTTTGAGTATTTGTGCATGTGTGTGTGCTTGTATGAGTATATAAACATTACATATAACAAATATGTACACACGTGATAAATATGTACATATCATATAATAAATATGTATACACATGATAAATATGCACACATGTACACCTATGATAAACATGCACACACATGATAAAGTGTACGTACATGATAAATGTGTACACATATAAGATGATTTTCATTTGACAGCATCTCAAAAGTAAAGTATATGCTGACTGGAGAATACTGCAGAAGACAGAATTTTCATGGATCTGACAACAGTGCCAACAACACCTGAGCTTTGTCTGAGTGGGAAAAGTGCAAGTACATTCAATCCAGTCTACGCAGACTGGAAGGGAATGATGCAAACATGAGAGTCTGCCAAGTCACCTGGTGTGGCCCCGTGGGAGCCCCGAGGGGCAGGGCCTCGGTGCACTGAGCCTTCGCTGCCCTGGTGAACGATAAGTACTTCTGACCCTGACACACCTTGGCTCACTATTATGTGGGTGACTAGATTCTACAACAAATCTACAAAGAGGCAGAGGAAAAGCCAAGGAAGTGATGACTGCTGACACAGACAGCAGCCTCGCATGGGAGCATCTTCGATTCCCTCGGCTGCTAGGTTTCAGTACTCTGAATCAGTGATTTCAGGTTATAGGACAGGTAGAAGGAAATCCAAAGGAAAGAAACACACAACTTGGGAACAGAGCTATGGAGACTGCAGAGCCTAAAAAATGAACACTGGGAAATGGTCTGTCTCCAACCCCTCCACAGATCTCAACATGATCTGCACTCATGCACTCGCCCGGCCGTGTCCAAAGTCAGGAGCCTGGAATGTCAGGACTCCACTGCCTATGGGACAGGCAAACGCCCTAACCGCCAGGCTGCACCCCGCTATGAAAGCAAAAAGTCCCTGTGCTTGCCACCTTACACAACTCTTCTGGGGCCCAGTGAAAAATCGAGATTTAAGCTATATCATAAAAAAAGAGAGCCCTTATCTATTAGAGACAGACTAAATATTATAGGTGAAATCATGGGATATGTGAGTTTCACTTGAAAAGCACTGGGTGAAGGAGAGTGAACAGGCCTGCAGTTTGCTGCACCTGCTGACATGAATAACAGGTACACAGGCTTCTAACACTGTACTTTTACTTCTGTTTACTGAAAAGGTGAAAAAACAAAAGGATATATGAAAAAGTCTTATTAATTATGAAGAAAACCAGAGGAATTATTATGAAACATCTGATGAAGCATTCTACTTAGTATTTTTGAAATACCATCTTCACAGAATAATTTTATAAGTAGTTCTCTAAGAAAATTTAACATGAGTAAGTGATTTAAGGCTATTATGCCTTGCTTCTACAGTATAGAAATGCCTATTTAAAATTAGTCCAAATCTGTTGCTTGATTTATAAGTTAGAGCTGATGATGGAACTAATGCAATGCTTTAAGATAACGGAAGGAGTTTGCTAGTGCGCAGACCAGCACCTGAGGCTCACCGGAAGTCATACCTGTGTGTAGGAGCTCCTGATGTGGCTCTGGATCTCATCCATTGTGTCTGTCCCATAGGACACAGTGCCCAGATGCAGCCGCTTAAATACCATTTCATTCTGAGTGAGGGTTCCTATGATACAAGGAGCAACAGAAAATGAGAGCATACAGGTGGCTCATCGAGATTGTGGTGTTCCCTCCCCGACACACCTCTGCTGCCACAACCTCTGCTCCATGACAGAGTCTCCTGAAATGCCTTTTGCTGCTCTTTTCATCTTACTAGTGAGGACAAGAAGTGTTCTTCCCAGCATGTCAAGAATAACTTTTAGTAACTTTAGTGATGTGAAGGGGCCTAGTTCTGTGAAGAAAATCTCCCCTCTGCCTGTTGACACAAACGCCATTTTTGCCTGTTCTGAAAACGACAGGCACAAAACTGCAACACTGAGTCACAGCTATGTAATCACATGACAGAGCTCTGCCCGAGCAAGACAACTAGCCCCAAATTAGTGTGTCTATCAGTTAAAAACAACAACCTTATTTTGAAAAATTAAGTATTTTTAATTGAACAGAAGCAGGTGCATCTAAGCCCTGGAGGAAGAGAAAGGAAAGGAGTGAGAGGGAAGGCATTTACTCTGTAGCTGTGAGCTGCTGGTATGCTCACTGACTCCTTGGCAGGCGAGGACAGTGTCCAAGCGATCAGTGGTCAATCCTTGGGACTGCCAGTCGGTTGGGGCCAGACACTAATGTGAGCGTGAGGCAGTGAGGAAGGCAGGCTAAGAGGGGTGCACAAGCAGGTCAACTTTCTGAGAGCTCATGGTTTCGGCTTCCTACCGAAAAGATACACAAGCAGATGCAGTGAAGCAACGTCATGAGAGAGGTGGGTAGAGATACCACCACACTTCAGACAGCTGTTGAGTTTTTATTAAGTGGGAATAAATTCACAGTGCTATATATCTTAGAGCTCTGGAAGGAGACCCTCAACACTTTACGAATCAGTTAATATAAAAATACACTAATATATGCACTTAACTTCGGCCCATCTGGTTTCAGAGTCTGACCTCCTGTGAGGTACACATCAGTCCTGTTTGGATGGCTCTGGTACTGTCTCCCTTAGGCTTCTCTGCGCTCATTTCAAAGCTGTAGATCAATTTGGGGAATAATGCTGCATCTTAACATTATGAGATCCTATGCACTGGTACACTGACTTTATTTTTGATGCTATTGTAAATGGAATTGTTTACTCAATTCTATTTTTGGACAGTTTATTGCTAGTGTATAGAAATACAATTCATTTTGGTATATTGATCTCGTATCTTGAAACCTTACTAAACTTGTTTATTGGTTCTAATACAATTTTTAGATTAGGATTTTCTATATAAAGGTCATGTTATATATGGTTTTGCCTGACAGCTGTGGCGAGAACCTTGAATATTCATAGCAGCATTATTCAATAGGCAAAACCCAGAACAATGTTAATGTCTATCAACTAATAAATGGCAAATAAAATGTGGCATGTCCATACAATGGAATAGTACTCAGCAATAAAAAGGAATGAAGCATTGACACATGCTACAATATGTCAGTTATGCTGAGTGAAAGAAGCCAGTCATTTGAAAAATGCAATAGGCAAATTCACTGAGGCAGTAAGATTAGGAGTTGCCTAGGACAGGATGGGAACGAGGAAGAATGAATGGAGGCTGGTGTATATACAAGTAGGCTTTGTAGAGTGATGAAAACATTCTAAACTTAGATTGTAATGAAGGTTGTCCAGTAGTTATGCCAAATATTGAGAGAGTGATACATCCTGAAGGTCTGTTATTTGATTCAAACATTGTGCAACAACTGCTGCACTTTCTAAAATTCTAACTTGCTACTAAATCAAGTTTTAAGCCATTTAAAACTGATATAGTCAGCATTTTTCATCAAATGAACAATGAAATATGTGTCTGTTACTTTGGCATTTGAATAATTAAGTTTACATCTTGTTGGGTTAAAGATACTGAAATATTTATGCAGACATGCCTTTAGGTGAGTGGCATGTATAATTTCTCACATTTTAAGGTGAATCCTGAAAATGTTTTTTAAAATTTCAAGGAAGTTTTGCTCCCACAGCTGACTGCAGGACTCTGAGCAAGACGGTCCGGGCTGGGGTTGTACTTCTGTGCCCTCAGGTATAGCAGCCAATGTGGGGAGACAACACCAGTTACTAAAAGAATCAGTAATGAAACTTATTTTCCAGATCTTATCTTCCTGACAGTTCCTACAATTTTTATTGTCTTAATATAGCAGAAGTTAGTATGTCCTGAATCTGAAACTTGGCAAAGGGGCGGGACTAACTGAGTCAGGCAGAGGCTGAGAGCCACTAGGTCAGAGCATCCAATGACCTCTAGTCAGGATACTGGCTCCATGGGCAGGAAGTGTCTTTTAATAAAAGGTTTGGTTGTGATTCCTATTTTTTTTTAAAAGGCTGTAGCTCTTTAATAAAGCAGATTTTTGGACTACAATGAGAAAAACAGGCAAAGAGGAAATTAACTTCTAAGGAATAAGTCCTGCAGACGTCGTTCTTGGGATGGTGACAGATGTGACACAACTAGCAGAGGAACACTGTTAGAAAAGCAGATGCAGAGCTTTCTGATCAAATATTCCCTGGTGGTGATTTGGCCTCAGACTAAAACTAGAACCTGCTGCAGCAGAGGAGGGAGAGGTGGTTGCCATAGGAAACAGAGACAACCCGCCCACAGCTCACAGGACTGGCAGCTTCCAGCCTGCACATCACTTCCTGTGAAGGTTCTAGTTCAGCAATGGGGTTGATGGCTGTATTAAAACACAAAGCTTCTTAGAAAACTTCTAATTTACCAAACTGTAGAGTATGCATCAATTCTTTAAACTATCGGACACCATTTAATGTGGAGTCACATACAGTGCTTGCTGTCCATGGGCTTTCTCAAGATGACGTTCCCAGCACTGTAGGATCTGTTCAACTGTGGAGTGTCCAAACACCCCAAGATGTGAACAATGGCACTCACACCCAAATCCACACCGCAGTGACTTTGCCAGCAGGACTGCTTACACATGCCCCAACTGAAGACCCTGTCACCATCTCCAGACAGAACACTGCTCACCCCTCATGAGAGTGTGGCTCGCAGGCACCCTGCATGCTGTGGCAGCAACATGGCCCAGCACAGATGGCTGTCCTAGGAAACGTGAGTGATTCAAGTCCAAGCAACATGGCATTTTGGGTAATGGGTTTAAGTTAATTTGTGAGTCCTCAGAAACCTGTTATTTTAGTGAGTGTTTTCAATAATGGCTTTGTTCTACATGAAGATAAAAACTCCCTAACAAACAAATTAGAGTGTGGCTTTAACAGGCTGAATCAGCACTGTTTTAAAACCTTCGAGTCCTCTGCAGCCTTGTTCTTAACCAGTGGCACCACCAAAGGCACTGGAGAGGAAGGTCCAGCAGACTGACAAGGTGCAGCTCCAGCTGCAGCACTGTTCATCACGTAGCGGCTGTATCTCTGGTCAGTGTCAATATGCTCCACATCCTGGCAGCTCACAGATGCCAACTCCTGCCGAATGAATTACTTTATGTCTCACGCACTGGTGGCCACAGATGTGTCACTATAGCAACATCATTAATTTCAGATCTTACCGGAAACATGCACTCCAATCAAACCTAATTATACCACTCTGCTTTCTTGTCCACAAGAAACTGTAATTCGATTATTGGGGTGCTGCATCTCCCTGCCTCTTCCACTCTGCTCTGGCCAAGGACAGTGGCACTTAGGGAGACCTCTTGTCAAAAAGCTTCTTGATGAAGCACAAACCCAATTTGCAGTACTGTGAAGCCCCACCTCGCCGTTATGTAGCAACGTGGGGCTCCTCAGAGGCTCTTCATTCCAGCCAGAGTGCAGGCTCCTTGGAAGATGTCTGCAAACTGCTTCCCGCCCTCCCTGACACCGAGTTCCACCCGACAACTACCTCCTGTCAGGCCTGCTGCTGCAGGGTGATGGAGGTCATCACGGTGACCCTAAGACCTGAATTTTTTACATGACCAAAGTGAGGAATAGAAATAGAGCATATTACTTAAGTTCCTGGAAAGCACATGCACACAAGTAAACACCAGGAATGCGCCCGTTTCAGGGGCACAGAGGAGTTTCTGGAATCTGGCTGTGACTTGCTAATGCACAGAAATCTATGTGTGCCTAACTGTTCAGTGCCCTCCTGCTGTGCCAACCCCACCACAGAGCCGTGCTCACAATAAGGCTTGTTTAGAGGATTAGGGAATCTGCCCTAGTGCACATGTCATTAATGGACCAGGTCTGCCCATGGACCCCATCCCACTATGTGGACACCATGTTTTTCAGTGTCCAAGTGCAGATGGGGCTGAATCCTATTCACCTGCTTGCAGTGACAGGATAATTAGACAATCAGTGCTCTATTTGCACACCTATGATTTGGTCAGTGTGGCCCTGATGAATGGCCACAGCCAACACTCCCCCGCCAAATGCCTGGGACCCTGACCTGAGGCAACACACCCTCGGGAAGGAGGAGACCCAGTCCTACATGTTTTTATTTCAATTTATTTTTAACTAGAGGTCCAGTGCACGAAATTCGTGCACGGGTAGGGTTCCTGGGCCTGGCTGGGGATCAGGGTTGATTTGTTGGGTGACCAGCAGGGTGATGGGGGGGCCCCTGCTGGCACCTGCCTTGGGCGGCCTGGCATCGCCCACTCACCAGCCCCGCCCCCCCGCTGCTGGTCACCACCCTCTACGGGGTGACCGGCCGGGCAATTGAGGGGCCCCCGCTGGCACCCGCCTTGGCTGACCAGGGGCCTGTGGGCAGCTCCTGCATTGAGCATCTGCCCCCTGGTGGTCAGTACACATCATAGCGACTGGTCATTCCACCAGTCATTCTGTGTTCAGTCGATTTGCATGTTAGGCTTTTATTATATAGGACTAGAGGCCCGGTGCACAAAAATTTGTGCACTGGGGGGGGGGAGGGGGGTCCCCCAGCCAGGCCTGCGCCCTCTCGCAGTCTGGGACCCCTCGGGAGATAACGACCTGCTGGCTTAGGTCTGCTCCCGGGTGGCAGAGGGCAGGCCCAATCCCTAGGTGCAGCCCCTGGTCAGGCTCAGAGCAGGGCCGATTGGGGAGTTGGGGCGCCGCCCCGTCATGCACAGAGCAGGGCGGATCGGGAGGTTGCGATGCCACCCTCAGTCACGCTCAGGGTAGGGCCGATTGGGGGGTTGGGGCACCACCCTCTGTCACACTCAAGGCAGGGTCGATGGGGAGGTTGCGGCGCCACCCCCTGTCACGCACAGAGCAGGGCCAATCAGGGGGTTGGGGCGCTGCCCCCTGTCACTCACAGAGCAGGGCCCATCAGGGGGTTGGGGAGCTCCCCCCTTTCATGCACAGAGCAGGGCCGATCAGGGGGTTGGGGACCTCCCCCCTTTTCCCGCACAGAACAGGGCGGATCAGGAAGTTGGGGGCGCCCCCCCTTTCACACTCAAGGGCAGGGCCGATGGGGAAGGTTATGGCTCTACCCCTTCACACACAAGAGCAGGGCCTGTGGGGGGGGGGGTTGGGCGCCGCACCCTGTCACACACAGAGCAGGGCCCATCAGGGGGTTGGGGCACCTTCCCCTGTCATGAACAGAGCAGGGCGGATAGGAAGGTTGTGGCCCCGCCCCCTGTCACACACAGAGCTGCAGGGTGATCAGGGGGTTTGGGCGCTGATCCCAGTGCTGGGAGGCATATTACCCTTTTACTATATAGGATAGAGGCCTGGGGGCTGGCTGGTTTGCCCTGAAGGGTGTCCTGGATCAGGGTGGGGGTCCCCACTGGGGTTCCTGGCCAGCCTGGATGAGGGGATGATGGCTGTTTGCAGCTGGTCACACCCCCTTCAGGGTGGGGGTCCCCACTGGGGTGCCTGGCCAGTCTGGGTGAGGGGCTGAGGGCTGCTTTCAGGCTGGCGGTTGTTGACTGAAGCTCCCAACCGCTCCTTTTTTTTCTCTTTTTTTATTTTATTCTGGGCCAGCTTTAGCTCTGGCTCTAGCTCTGAGGCTTCGTATCTGGTTTGTTTGCCATTCTATAATCGAAACAATGTATAACTTCAGCTCTGAGATCCCAGCAGGCTGAAAGCTGGTTTCTGGGGTTTTGTTTAGCTTCTTATTTGCAACATAGTACATAGTTGTTTAGAGTTGCAGCTCAGAGGCCGGCAAGTCAGGCGGGGAACGCTGGAGTCCGCAGTCCCTGGAGCAAGCAAGCCTCATGTTCGCTTCCAGCTGCCTGGCTGCCGGCCGCCATCTTGGCTGACAGTTAATTTGCATAAGGATATGCTGATTAAACAATGGGAAGGGTAGCGGTCGTATGCTAATTACCATGTTTCTCTTTTATTAGTGTAGATTATATAGGATTGCTTTGTTCATTTACTTGCCATTCTAATCGGCATGTTTACATTAAGTGTCCCAATTGTTGTGGATACACAGAAATGTAGTTTAACTTTGACAGTGGGTTTATATATGTAAGCTCTCTCATAATTCTAAACATTTCCCTGATGGTTCTTTTAGATTTCTTTGTAAAAGCCACTGAATTTTTCTTTGGGAACAGCTCACTTGTTCATGTTGGCACTCTGATTTCTGTAGGTGATTTTTGGTTTCCGGTTACATTTGTCAATTAAGTCCAGGCTGACTGGTTGGTAAGCAGGATAGTTTCTTCTGTGAATGCTTGCCCTGTGCACCTGTTGGCTCTACATTCAGTATTTCCCTTCTTATGCTTCAGAGTCACTCCAAGTTCAGATGTGCTTTTCTCTGGCTGCTCTCTCAAACAATTTCCAGCAACAACTCCATTTCTGGATCCTTTGACGCCGTTCTGCTTGCTTTCTATATTGTTACAGGCCTGTTCTTTAAACTTCTTCCCATCAGCTCAACACAGCTAGTAAGGGAAACTCCGAAGGCTCTTCCTCCACTGACCTGCTTGAACCCGAGCCCCTCATACTGTTATTTCTGAGTTACTCTTGATTCCTGAGCATCGCATGCCTGGCCAGTACTCAACATCCGTCAAAGACAGGCCCAAAGGAAACCCGAACAGTCCAACACGGGATCTGACAGCACTGCAGTGATCAAATGTATGGCATGGTTGTGAGGCTGCTGTCTCTGCAATGGGGACTTCACATTTGGGATGTGTTTGTCTTCTTTTCCATTTCTCTGTGACGGCTGGACATTCTGCACATGTGCCCTCTGCCATCTTCGCATCCCAGCATGTGTGCTCCATGTGGACTTAGGCTATTGGGTCCCAGCGTGCATGCTCTGCGTGGACTTAGGCTAGCAGGAAGGGTCCTATTCTCTAGTCTATTCTACACGCAAAGGGCTACTGTGCTGCTTTTATCTGGAACCTGCCACTCACTCTACTGATAGCTTGTATCCACCAGTGATTTTCTTGGTTGATCGTTACATCTGCAAACATTTGTTTTTTCTTTTTGTTGTTTACCTTATTTCTACTTTTTGTCTTGCTGCAATGGCTAGAATAATAATAATTAAACAGCAGTGTTGTTAGCAGATTTCTCTTTCTTCTTCCTGATTATAGTGAGAACTTTTCTAATATTTTATTTAAAATGCTGAATTTTATTCAAGACATTTTCTTTACCATTTATACAAATATTATTTTATTTATAGTTCACTAATAATTATTTGGAAATCATAAACCAATAAATCAAGGAGGAATTGAACCTTTAGATCTGGTTTTTATTATAGTGCTGCATTCAAATTGTTTTTTTTTTCTAGTATGTTATGGATTGACAAGAATTCTTTGATGAATAAAAGAAACAAAACAAAATAAAGACAAATATAATTTTGGGCATGGAACCTCAAGGTGAGATAAATTGTTTGTGGTAAGGCTCTTAAGGAGAAGGTCATTGTTAAAACACCAAATTGTTATTTTCTTTTATAGCTCATGTGTCATTCTATAATAAACAAGCAATTTTTGCTCTTAAAAAGCCACTAGAGAGGTGTAATAAAAGCAGTTAAAAATAAGACCAAAAAATCTGTAAGGCTGTAAAAAATTAAAAATATAGAAATGTCATTTCAATCTCTGAGAATGTAATATTTTGCTAATTCTGATGATACTGTGTATATGAGAAGATGAAAATTAGTTGCGTGTCAGTTTTCAAGAGCAGAATCTGAGAAACTCTAAATGTGACTCAATGCACAGACACCATAAACCCACGTGGACTTATACACACCAGGCAACCTGAGGTGCACGCGCGCACACACACACACAAGTGGTACCTGTCTTATCCGTCAGCAGGTACACGAGGCGGCCCAGCTCCTCTGGGATGGTGCTGGTCCGGACGACTGTGCCGGGAATGTTCTCATCCCTCATCATCATCCACCCATATGCTGCTTTACCCATGTCCAAGTTCACACGCAAACTGCCAAATAAAATCATCACATGGTTAGTGTGAATACTAACATGCTCATGATTTCCATCTAAATTTATTTATTTATACACATTATCTTTAACTTTACACGAAATAAGTAACATTGAATTTTAGACTTTGAAATAAGTGAACTTACTGTCTTTTAAGTCAGCAAACCTTTCTACACCCCAGGACATGCCTGTAGGTGACAGTGAAGTAGTTACTCATGCTGTCCTCCAGCGTGATCTGTGACATCGGATGGGAAAGAAAAAGATGGGCTGTTTTAAGTGCCTTGGGCAGGCAGGGTGCCAGGCTGCGTCCCACTGGGAATATCTGAAATGGGTCTTGTTTTATAACAAGAACCTATACTCCTTGGTGGCATTATCTCAATCCTAAGCAAGGTTTCTGATGGAGTCACAGATGTTGAGGTCCTTCTAGAATTGCATCAATGACTTCTCAGTGTCTTCCTCAGTTGCAGCAAAAACCTGGGCAAAAGTCATCTTCAGGGAGTAGGCTTTAAAAGCTGTTACAACCCCCTGATCCATTTGATCAAAGAGGTAATGTTTGGAGAAACAGCACTTTGATATTGGGAAGAACATCACCAATAAAAAGAGGATGCCATGAGCATTATTAACAATAAGCAAAATCTTGAAAGCTATGTTCTTCTTCAAACAGTACTTCTCTATTCCACTGGCACAGCAACTCAGGAGGGCATCGTGGAGGAGGAGCTGGATCTCCCGTGACTTCTCATTGTTCCTGCAGGACACTGGCAGCGGTGCTTATTGACGAGCTTGGAGGCCCTGCGGTTCTCACTATCCCCATTATAAAGGGTTTCAATTTGTAACCTGCAACACTGCCACCAAGCAAGATGGTTATCTCATCCTTAAAAGCCTTGAAACCAGCACTGACTTGGTCCCCTTAGGGATGAAAGTCCTTTCAGGCATTTATTTCCACAATAGTGAGTTTCAGCCATATTGAATATTTGCTCTGGCAAGTAATTTTCCTCCACAATCACCTTCTCTAGAGTTTACAAAAATTCTTCAGCTGACTTCACATGAGCACTTACAGGCTCACAACTCACTCTCACATTACAGAATAAATAACAATTCTTGAATAGTTTAAACCACTCACAACTAGCAGTAAATTCAACACAGTAGTCAGGTCCAGCCTTTTCTTTCAATATTGTTTTGCTTTGGCCGTGGTCGTCATGGTGCTGAGTGGGATATGTGTTTGTGTTTGGTCTTCAATACAGGTCATCAGTCCCTAGCCGGTTTGGCTCAGTGGACAAATTGTCAGACTGTGGACTGTCAATTCTGGTCAATTGCACGTACCTTGGTTGCAAGCTCCCGGCCCTGGCAACCAATTGATGTGTTTCTTTCACATCGGTGTTACTCTCTGTCTCTCCCTCTCCTTTCCACTCTCTCTAAAAAAAATCAATGGAAAAAATATCCTTGGGTGAGAATTAAAAAAAAAAATACAGGCATCAGAAGTTTCTCCATGTCTGATGGAAGCTCTTTCTGAACTTTTTGTTTTAGAAGGAGAGCAGAGAGACAGAAACATCAATGAGAGAAAAACATTGATTGGCTGCCTCCTGCACATCCCTTAGTGGAGATTGAGCCCTCAACCCAGGCATGTACCCTGACGGGGAACTGAACCAGTGACTTTTGGTGCAACCTTACAATGAAGGTATGTTCTGTGACAACTAAGCTAAAATAAAGACAGTTAGAAAATTCAAATATACTTGTAAATGAAGAAATAACTTTGTAATAACCATGGATCAAAGAAGAAATCACGATGCAAATTAAAAAACATTGTCAAAATATGAAAACTTGTGGGATGCAGCCTAAGCAGTACTCCTATAGAAAGAAATTCATAGCTTCTATTGCATGTATTCAAAAAAGAAAAAGCGCTGAAAACTAGTGAATTAAGCATCTATCACAAGAAGTAAAGATAATAAAAACCAAAGAAGGTAGGAGGAAAGAAATAAAGTATGGTACTATTAATAAAAAAGAAATATATCATATAGCATAGAGGAGATTTTTCTACAACTACTGAAGCTGACAAACCTATTGGAAGACTGAAAGAAAAAAGGAAAGATAACTAATTATCAGGAAAGAAAACAATCCTCTCTCTATGGGAGATTATAGGAAAATATTATGAGCAAGCTTTTGTGAATAAATTAGAATACTTAGGTACAGCTGACACGTTTCTTAAAAGCCATAACTTTGCAAAACTGACACGAAAAGAAATAAAAATAATTTGAAATTAAGTTTTGTAACCCTTTAAAGTCAACTATTTAAAAAATATCTACAGAGAAACCAAGATGGCGGCATAGGTAAACACCGGAAATTGCTACCTCGCACAACCACTTCAAAAATACAACTAAAAGACAAAACGGACATCATCCAGAACCACAGGAAGGCTGGCTGAGTGGAAATTCTACAACTAGAAGGAAAGAGAAAAGCACACTGAGACTCAGAGGAGGTGTGGAAGTAAAGTGCAGAGGTACGAAGGCGCATGTGGAAAGGGCTGGCAACTGAGGATGTGGCGTACGTGGACAGGGCTGGCAACTGAGCACATGCTTGTCTTTTTCAATGGGGAGGGAGTCTCAAGCTCCCGACTGCTCTGAACTCCAGTTCCAGGAGAGTCTCTGGGGACCCAGACTCATACAGGGAGAAACTGGACTGTCTGGCAGCGGGTGGAACTCGAGGGCGGCTTTCTCTCAGAGGAGCTTGCAGCGATTACCGGGACACTGAGACTTGGGGACTCTTAGGGTAGGACTGAGGAGCAGCCATAGCTGCATGCTCCACCCTGTTGATCCCCTGAGACCCTGCCCCACCCAAGCTGTGCGCAGAGGCTTTTGCATATGAAAGGCCTGGCCCTTTGCAATCTGAAAATTACCTAACAAACTGCAGCTGGGTCAGAGAGACCCAGAACTTCCAAAAGGAGGCCCAAGGCCCCACAGCAGCTTGCACTGCTTCACAGCTGTGCCTCATCTGGGCACCTCCAAACCCCAAACAAAGAAGAGGAATCTGCAGATCTCTCCATAGCTCCTGCTGGGTAGTCTCAGGCAGAGGCTAAATTAGCACCTCCTTAGAGATCCAAGAGCCAGTGTACCCAGTGGTCAGAGTGGGACCATCCATATTACAACTCCTCAGATCCATAAGGGACATACTCAGGGGGCAGACTCAGTGAGCACCAAAGCCCCACTGAAGCAAGTCTTGCCCAGAAGGGTGTCTCCAGCACAGAAGTTC